>NC_069510.1:128683497-128983497 GCF_027579735.1 Bombina bombina
AACGTGGTCAATCGAACAGTGGACGGAAAATCTTAGGGGTGGGTTATCATTCTCACAAAACGCAACACTCAAGGAAAATTATATCAAAGTGGCCTTTAGGTGGTACCTTTATCCGGCTAGATCGGGAGGGGGGACTGACCCACTAACTAAACTGTGTTACAGAGGGTGTGGAGAAACAGGGACCTACTCCCACATGTGGTGGAGTTGTAGACACGCAAAAGAAATCTGGGATCATACCTCTAACCTCATTAGCGAGATCTTCCAGAAGAGGGTTACTTTAACTATGGAACAGGCCTTACTCCACTTCCCGATTGGGGAATTCACCAAACATAACAACAGACTAATTATGTGGATTTGCACTATAGTTAGGCTGAGTGTAGCCCAATTTTGGAAAAGTACCCCACCCAGTTTTGATAGGGTAAAGCAAAAAATATCTTACCACTTTGAGAAAGCAACTGCAGTAGCTGAAACCCTAAATAATAGGGACGCATACTTGTTGCAATGGGAACCATACATTCACTACCATGAGGCCTCTAGAAGGGGGGGGAGAGCAGGACATGCGGAAAGGCAGATCATGCCATAAATAGAGAGCAATAAAAGACATAAAAATGTTTTTCTTTTTATTTTTCTTTTATTTTTATATTTAACTACTTTACAAGTAAGAGTTGAGCATAAGTAATGTTGGATTTATTAGACTATTATTTGTTTTGTTTTATGTATGTATGTACAAAAACCTAAATAAAAATATTTCAAAATAAAAAAGAGGGGGAGAGAGCAAAAAAGAGAGGGGGAGAGAGAGCAGGAGAGAGAACAAATGAGAGGGGGGAGAGAGCAAATGAGAGGAGGAAGAGAGAGAGCAAAAGAGAGGGGGAAGAAAGAGAGCAAAAGAGAGGTTGAGAGAGACCAAAAGAGAGGGGGAGAGGGAGAGCAAAAGAGAGGGGGGGAGAGAGAGAGCAAAAGAGAGGGGGAAGAGAGCAAAAGAGAGGGGGGAGGGAGGAGAGCAAGCAAAATAGGGGGGAGATAGAGCAAAAGAGAAGGAGAGAGCACAGAAGAGGGGGAGAGAGCACAAAAGACAGGGGAAGAAAGAGCAAAGAGGGGGGGAGAGAGCACACCAGAGAGGGGGGAGAGAGCAAAAGAGAGGGGGGAGAGCAAGCAAAAGAGAGGGAGGAGGGTGAGCAAAGGGGGGGGAGAGAGCAAAAGAGGGGGAGAGAGAGAGCAAAAGAGAGGGGAAAAGAGCAAATAAGAGAGGGGTGAGCAAATGAGAGAGGGGGTGAGCAAATGAGAGGGGGACAGAGAGCAAAAGAGAGGGGGAGAGGGCAAAAGAGAGGGGGAGCGAGCACAAAAGAGAGGGGAAGAGAGAGCAGGAGAGAGAGAGCAAAAGAGAGGGGTGAGAGAGCAAATGAGAGGGGGGAAGAAAGCAAATGAGAGGAGGGAGAGAGCAAAAGAGAGGGGGAGAGAGAGCAAAGGAGGAGGGGGAGAGAGAGAGAAAAGGAGAGGGGGGAAGAGAAAAAGAGAGGGGGCAGAGAGAGCAAAAGAGAGGGGGGAGAGAGAGCAAAAGAGAGGGGGGGGGAGAGAGCAAAAGAGAGGGGGAGAAAGAGCAAAAGAGAGGGGGGAGAGAGAGCAAAAGAGAGGGGGAGAGAGAAGCAAAAGAGAGGGGGAGAGAGCAAAAAAGAGAGGGGGAGAGAGAGCAGGAGAGAGAGCAAATTAGAAGGGGGAGAGAGCAAATGAGAGGAGGGAGAGAGCAAAAGAGAGGGGGAAGAAAGAGAGCAAAAGAGAGGGGGAGAGAGACCAAAAGAGAGGGGGGAGACAGAGCAAAAGAGAGGGGGAGAGAGCCAAAGAGATGGGGGAGAGAGCACAAAAGAGAGAGAGAGAGAGACCAAAAGAGAGGGGGGGGGGAGACAGAGCAAAAGAGAGGGGGAGAGAGCCAAAGAGATGGGGGAGAGAGCACAAAAGAGAGAGGGAGAGAGAGCAAATGAGAGAGGGGGTGAACAAATGAGAGGTGGGAGAGAGAGGAAAAGAGAGGGGGAAAGTGCACAAAATAGAGGGGGAAAGAGAGAAAATGAGAGAGGGGGTGAGCAAATGAGAGGGGGGAGAGAGCAAAGGAGAGGGGGAGAGAGCAAAAGAGAGGGGGGAGAGAGCAAAAGAGAGGGGGAGAGAGAGCAAAAGAGAAGGGAAATAGAGAGCAAAAGAGAGGGGGAGAGAGCAAAAAAGAGAGGGAGAGAGCAAAAAAGAGATGGGGAGTGAGACCAAAAGAGAGGGGGGGGAGACAGAGCAAAAGAGAGGGGGAGAGAGCCAAAGAGATGGGGGAGAGAGCACAAAAGAGAGAGGGAGAGAGAGCAAATGAGAGAGGGGGTTAGCAAATGAGAGGGGGGAGAGAGAGCAAAAGAGAGGGGGAGAGTGCAAAAAAGAGAGGGGGAGAGTGCAAAAAATAGAGGGGGAAAGAGAGAAAATGAGAGAGGGGGTGAGCAAATGAGAGGTGGGAGAGAGCAAAAGAGAGGGGGAGAGAGAGCAAAAGAGAGGGGGAGAGAGAGCAAAAGAGAGGGGGAGAGAGAGCAAAAGAGAAGGGAAATAGAGAGCAAAAGAGAGGGGGAGAGAGCAAAAAAAGAGGGGGAGAGAGCAAAAAAGAGAGGGGGAGAGAGAGCAGGAGACAGAACACATGAGAGGGGGGGAGAGAGCAAATGAGAGGAGGAAGAGAGAGAGCAAAAGAGAGGGGGAGAGGGAGAGCAAAAGAGAGGGGGGGGAGAGAGAGAGCAAAAGAGAGGGGGAAGAGAGAGCAAAAGTGAGGGGGGAGGGAGGAGAGCAAGCAAAATAGGGGGGAGATAGAGCAAAAGAGGGGGAGAGAGCACAGAAGAGGGGGGAGAGAGCACAAAAGACAGGGGAAGAAAGAGCAAAATAGGGGGCAGAGAGCACACCAGAGAGGGGGAGAGAGAGCAAAAGAGAGGGAGGAGGGTGAGCAAAGGGGGGAGAGAGCAAAAGAGGGGGAGAGAGAGAGCAAAAGAGAGGGGAAGAGAGAGCAGGAGAGAAAGAGCAAAAGAGAGGGGGAGAGAGAGCAAAAGAGAGAGGGAGAGAGAGCAAATGAGAGAGGGGGTTAGCAAATGAGAGGGGGAGAGAGAGCAAAAGAGAGGGGGAGAGTGCAAAAAAGAGAGGGGGAGAGTGCAAAAAATAGAGGGGGAAAGAGAGAAAATGAGAGAGGGGGTGAGCAAATGAGAGGTGGGAGAGAGCAAAAGAGAGGGGGAGAGAGAGCAAAAGAGAGGGGGAGAGAGAGCAAAAGAGAGGGGGAGAGAGAGCAAAAGAGAAGGGAAATAGAGAGCAAAAGAGAGGGGGAGAGAGCAAAAAAAGAGGGGGAGAGAGCAAAAAAGAGAGGGGGAGAGAGAGCAGGAGACAGAACACATGAGAGGGGGGAGAGAGCAAATGAGAGGAGGAAGAGAGAGAGCAAAAGAGAGGGGGAGAGGGAGAGCAAAAGAGAGGGGGGGAGAGAGAGAGCAAAAGAGAGGGGGAAGAGAGAGCAAAAGAGAGGGGGGAGGGAGGAGAGCAAGCAAAATAGGGGGAAGATAGAGCAAAAGAGGGGGAGAGAGCACAGAAGAGGGGGGAGAGAGCACAAAAGACAGGGGAAGAAAGAGCAAAATAGGGGGCAGAGAGCACACCAGAGAGGGGGAGAGAGAGCAAAAGAGAGGGAGGAGGGTGAGCAAAGGGGGGAGAGAGCAAAAGAGGGGGAGAGAGAGAGCAAAAGAGAGGGGAAGAGAGAGCAGGAGAGAAAGAGCAAAAGAGAGGGGGAGAGAGAGCAAAAGAGGAGGGGGAGAGAGAGCAAAGGAGAGGGGGGAGAAAGAGCAAAAGAGAGGGGGCAGAGAGAGCAAAAGAGAGGGGTAAGAGAGAGCAAAAGAGAGGGGAGGAGAGAGCAAAAGAGAGGGGGAGAGAGCAAAAGAGAAGGGGGAGAGAGAGCAAAAGAGAGGGGGAGAGAGCAAAAGAGAGGGGGAGAGAGCAAAAAAGAGAGGGGGAGAGAGAGCAGGAGAGAGAGCAAATGAGAAGGGGGAGAGGGCAAATGAGAGGAGGGAGAGAACAAAAGAGAGGGGGAAGAAAGAGAGCAAAAGAGAGGGGGAGAGAGACCAAAAGAGAGGGGCGGAGACAGAGCAAAAGAGAGGGGGAGAGAGCCAAAGAGATGGGGGAGAGAGCACAAAAGAGAGAGGGAGAGAGAGCAAATGAGAGGGGGGAGAGCAAAAGAGAGCAAAAGAGAGCGGGAGAGTGCACAAAATAGAGGGGGAAAGAGAAAATGAGAGAGGGGGTGAGCAAATGAGAGGGGGGAGAGAGAGCAAAAGAAAGGGGGAGAGTGCAGAAAATAGAGGGGGAAAGAGAGAAAATGAGAGAGGGGGTGAGCAAATGAGAGGGGGGAGAGAGCAAAAGAGAGGGGGGAGAGAGCAAAAGAGAGGGGGGGGAGAGAGCAAAAGAGAGGGGGAGAGAGAGCAAAAGAGAAGGGAAATAGAGAGCAAAAGAGAGGGGGAGAGAGCAAAAAAGAGGGGGAGAGAGCAAAAAAGAGAGGGGGAGAAGGAGCAGGAGAGAGAACAAATGAGAGGGGGAGAGAGCAAATGAGAGGAGGAAGAGAGAGAGCAAAAGAGAGGGGGAAGAAAGAGAGCAAAAGAGAGGGGGAGAGAGACCAATAGAGAGGGGGAGAGGGAGAGCAAAAGAGAGGGGGGGGGAGAGAGAGAGCAAAAGAGAGGGGAAGACAGAGCAAAAGAGAGGGGGGAGGGAGGAGAGCAAGCAAAATAGGGGGGAGATACAGCAAAAGAGGGGGGAGAGAGCACAGAAGAGGGGGAGAGAGCACAAAAGACAGGGGAAGAAAGAGCAAAAGAGGGGGGAGAGAGCACACCAGAGAGGGGGGAGAGAGAGCAAAAGAGAGGGGGGAGAGCAAGCAAAAGAGAGGGAAGAGGGTGAGCAATGGGGGGAGAGAGCAAAAGAGAGGGGAAAAGAGCAAATAAGAGATGGGTGAGCAAATGAGAGAGGGGGTGAGCAAATGAGAGGGGGAGAGAAAGCAAAAGAGAGGGGGGAGAGAGCAAAAGAGAGGGGGAGTGAGCACAAAAGAGAGGGGAAGAGAGAGCAGGAGAGAGAGAGCAAAAGAGAGGGGGGGGGGAGAAAGCAAATGAGAGGAGGGAGAAAGCAAAAGAGAGGGGGAGAGAGAGCAAAGGAGAGGGGGAGAGAGCAAAAGAGAGGGGGAGAGAGAGCACAAAAGAGAGGGGGAGAGAGAAAGAGCAAAAGAGAGGGAGAGAGAGAAAGAGCAAAAGAGAGGGAGGAGAGAGAGCAAAAGAGAGGAGGAAGAGCAAGCAAAATAGAGGGGGGAGAGCGAGCAAAAGAGAGGGAGGATAGCGAGCAAAAGAGGGGGGAGAGAGAGCAAACAAGAGGGGGCAGAGAGCACAAAAGAGAGGGGGAGAGAGAGCAGGAGAGAGAGCAAAAGAAAGGGGGGAGAGAGAACAAATGAGAGGGGGGAGAGAGCAAATGAGCGGGGGAGAGAGCAAAAGAGATGGGGGAGAGAGCAAAGGAGAAAAGGGGATAGAAAGCAAAAGAGAGGGGGAGAGAGCTAAAGAGAAGGGGGAGAGAGAGAAAAAGAGAAGTGGGAGAGAGAGAAAAAGTGAAGGGGGAGAGAGGGCAAAAGAGAGGGGGAGAGAGAGCAAAACAGAGGGTGAGATATAGCAGAAAAGAGGAGCAAAGGAGAGGGGGGAGAGAGAGCAAAAGAGAGGGGGAAGTGAGAGAGCAATGGAGATGGGAGAGTGAGAGAGCAAACAAGAGGGGGGAGTGAGAGAGCAAAAGAGAGGGCGAGAGAAACCAAAAAAGAGGGGGAGTGAGCACAAAAGAGAGGGGAAGAGAGAGCAGGAGAGAGAGCAAAAGAGAGGGGGAGAGAGATCAAATGAGAGGGGGGAGAAAGCAAATGAGAGGAGGGAGAGAGCAAAAGAGAGGGGGAGAGTGAGCAAAGGAGAGGGGGGAGAAAGAGCAAAAGAGAGGGGGAGAGAGCAAAAGAGAGAGGCTGAGAGCAATAGAGAGGGGGGAGAGAGAGCAAAAGAGAAGGGGAGAGTGAGCAAAAGAGAGGGAGGAGAGCGAGCAAAACAGGGGGGAGAGAGAGCAAAAAAGAGGGGGCAGAGAGCCCAAAATAGAGGGGGAGAGAGAGCAGGAGAGAGCGCAAAATAAAGGGGGAGAGAGAGCAAATGAGAGGGGAAGACAGCAAATGAGTGAGGGAGAGAGCAAAAGAGAAGGGGGAGAGAGAGAAAAAGAGAAGTGGGAGAGAGAGAAAAAGAGAAGGGGGAGAGAGAGAAAAAGAGAAGTGGGAGAGAGAGAAAAAGAGAAGTGGGAGAGAGAGAGAAAAAGTGAAGGGGGAGAAAGAGCAAAAGAGAGGGGGGGGAGAGAGCAAAAGAGAGGGGGGGAGAGAGAGCAAAAGAGAGGGGGAGAGAGAGCAAAAAAGAGGGGAGAGAGAGAGAGCAAAATAGAGGGGAGAGAGAGCAAAAGAGAGGGGGAGAGAGCAAAAGAGAGGGGGGAGAGAGAGCAAAAGAGAGGGGAGAGAGAGAGCAAAAGAGAGGGGGGAGAGAGAGCAAAAGAGAGGGGGGAGTGAGAGAGCAAAGGAAAGGGGGGGGGAGTGAGAGAGCAAACAAGAGGGGGGAGTGAGAAAGGGGGGAGTGAGAGAGCAAAAGAGAGGGGGGAGAGAGAGCAAAAGAGAGGTGGGAGAGAGAGAGCAAAAAAGAGAGGGGAGAGAGAGCAAAATAGAGGGGGAAGAGAGAGCACAAAAGAGAGGGGAGAGAGAGCAGGAGAGAGAGCAAAAGAAAGGGAGAGAGAGAGCAAATGAGAGGGGGAGACAGCAAATGAGCGAGGGAGAAAGCAAAAGAGAAGGGGGAGAGAGAGAAAAAGAGAAGTGGGAGAGAGAGAAAAAGAGAAGTGGGAGAGAGAGAAAAAGAGAAGTGGGAGAGAGAAAAAGCGAAGGGGGAGAAAGAGCAAAAGAGAGGGGGGAGAAAGAGCAAAAGAGAGGGGGGGAGAGAGAGCAAAAGAGAGGGGGAGAGAGAGCAAAAGAGAGGGGGGAGAGAGAGCAAAAAAGAGGGGAGAGAGAGAGCAAAATAGAGGGGAGAGAGAGCAAAAGAGAGGGGGAGAGAGCAAAAGAGAGGGGGAGAGAGAGCAAAAGAGAGGGGGAGAGAGAGAGCAAAAGAGAGGGGGGGGAGAGAGAGCAAAGGAAAGGGGGGGGAGTGAGAGAGCAAACAAGAGGGGGGAGTGAGAAAGGGGGGAGAGAGAGCAAAAGAGAGGTGGGAGAGAGAGAGCAAAAAAGAGAGGGGAGAGAGAGCAAAATAGAGGGGGAAGAGAGAGCAAAAAAGAGGGGGGGAGAGAGCAAGGGGTGGGACCGCTGTATTGCAAACAATGCACAGGCTTTAGGACTAGTATATATGTGTATATATATATATATATATATATATATATATATATATATACTGTGTGTATATGTGTATGTATATATATATATATATATATATATATATATATATATAATGTTAATGTAAAATAGATATCCATACCTATATATCTATATAGGAATAGATATACAGGGATAGGTACAGGTGAAACTCGAAAAATTAGAATATCATGCAAAAGTTCATTTATTTCACTAATGCAACTTAAAATGTGAAACTAATATATGAGATAGACCAGTGGTTCTCAACCAAAGTGACCTCAAGGCCCGGTAAATTTTAGCTGGACATGTCCAGGGCCCGGTAGATGTATGTATGTATATATGTATGTATGTATGTATGTATGTATGTATGTGTATGTGTATATATATATATATATATATACACATATATACACACACACTAATGCAAGATAGGGAACCAGCACTCAATATCCAAGAGAGCCTCCGGGGTGCACTTTTAACCAGAATAATATTCACAACAGCAAAGAAGGCACTCTCCCCTGTCCTCAGACCTCAGTGGTCTGAGGACGGGGAGACCCCAAAAACATTTACCTTAACAAATAAATGAATTTGTGAACAACTGAGAGTGCCTTCTTTGCTGGTGTGAATAAATATATATATATATATATATATATATATATATATATATATATATATATATATATAATATATATATAGTAAGCAGCAGGGATTTGCCCTATCAATAACTAAGCAGTTTAGTGGGGGCCCTGGAGTGTGGGGGGTCCTGCTGAGGGTCTGTCGCTGTGAGGGCCATGGAGTGTGAGGTCTGGCCCTGGAGGTTGGGGGCCCTTTCTTTGGCCCTTAATGTTGGGGGTCCTGGCTCTGGAGGTTGATGGGCCTGTTGGGATTAGGACAGAGAGGCTACCATGTTCATTTGCAAAAAATTGAATACATTTGGGTCAGTGTTTTTTCAGTTTTCCTGGGGCCTTGATTGGTCAGTCTGCCCCTGGTGTGCAGTAGGGTAAGAGTGTGCAGTGGGGGCATGACAGGTCAGGGCCCACCAGCAGGGCTATCACGGCCCGTACTGGGCCACGGCCCGGCTGTTGAGAAACCAGGAGATAGACTCATTACATGCAAAGCAAGATAGTTCAAGCCGTGAATTGTCATAATTGTGGTGATTATGGGTTACAGCTCATGAAAACCCCAAATCCACAATCTCAGAAAATTAGAATATTGTGAAAAGGTGCAATATTCTATGTTCAAAGTGTCCCACTCTAATCAGCTAATTTAGCCATAGCACCTTATTAGGGTTCCTGAGCCTTTAAATGGTCTCTCAGTCTGGTTCAGTAGGAATCCCAATCATGGGAAATACTGCTGACTTGACAGTTGTTCAGAAAACCATCATTGACACCCTCCATAAGGAGGGAAAGCCTCAAAAGGTAATTGCAAAAGAAGTTGGATGTTCCCAAGGTGCTGTATCAAAGCACATTAATAGAAAGTTATGTGGAAGGGAAAAGTGTGGAAGAAAACGGTGCACAAGCAGCAGGGATGACCGCAGCCTGGAGAGGATTGTCAGGAAAAGGCCATTCAAAAGTGTTGGGGACTTTCACAAGGAGTGGACTGAGGCTGGAGTTAGTGCATCAAGAGCCACCACACACAGACGGATCCTGGACATGGGCTTCAAATGTCGTATTCCTCTTGTCAAGCCACTCCTGAACAACAAACAACGTCAGAAGCGTCTTACCTGGGCTAAAGAAAAGCAGACCTGGTCTGTTGATCAGTGGTCCAAAGTCCTCTTTTCTGATTAGAGCACATTTTGCATCTCATTTGGAAACCAAGGACCCAGAGTATGGAGGAAGAATGTTAAGGCACACACTGCAAGATGCTTGAAGTCCAGTGTGAAGTTTCCAAGACGCTTCTGACTTTGTTTGTTTTTCAGGAGTGGCTTGACATATAAACATCTGAAATCTCAATTTTTAAGTTATAATTGCTTTTATGAGTGACTAATGAGCTGGCCACTCATGGGTCCTTTGATATTGGGAACACTGGTCAGGCATGTTAGTCAAATTGAAGACCCCATTGGGTCTAATGACATTTAATAGGTAGATAAGTAGGGATATATGGTGATAGTAATGATCTGAGAGCAATTAACAGCAGCTAAACACTGCTTGATATTTTAGAATAAGTGAAATTATTATAAGTAAAATAGATAGCGTAAAGTATCATAGAATGACACAGGTGTGGGTGGGGAGGGGTTCAAATTGGAGCTGACCCTCAGTGTATACAGGTTTCAGGTGGAATGACATAATAGGCCACTATAGGGCCAATTGTTTAGTGATTATATACTTGAGCTGATCGTATCTGCTGATTTCCTCTGTAGAATAAACGATCTCACTACAAACTAGACACTAACTTATCATGTGAGATTCCAATAATATTCTAGCTGAATGAGGCTCTCATCTATAAATGTTTCAGAAGTACTACAAATGAGCTCTATCCTCAATCATAGAAGCATCCTGCTAAAGAAAGACAGTAAGTTACATTATAATATATAGTTTAACCATAACTTATGTACAATCCACTCCTATCAAGCCCCAATTATATAATGTAGGTTGCCAAAGTGTGTAGGGTGTTAAAGCTGGTTGTCTCCATTTAAGTCTTCCACATGTCACCTCCCCCCTCCCCCGCCGGCTGAGCGAGAAAATAGGAACCATGACTGTATGTATAAATAGGTGGGGCTAACGCATTTCAGCATATCTCAAAACTAGAAATACCTCCATCCAACTATCCAGGAGAATGCAGAGTGGCCTGTTAGAGGGCTATCACCTGATATTATGTGAGAGGGCACAGCAAATAATAGCAAAAGCCTCATATCCTTAGTATAGTATAATAAAACAATTAATGTTGCGCTAAATTAAGTCAGTTACATAGAAACAACAAACAAGCTTGGTATAAGAATTTAAAAGTACTAAACTTTAGTACATAGTAGGGAGCCGAAGTATCACTACATTTATTTTAACAAACAGAAAAGTAATATATACTTAAATATAGACAAAAGCAAGTTACATTGTAGTGAAAACATTTCAGTTTAATTTGTAATTGAATTTGTAATTGATGCACACGGAGCCTTTATATCAGCGCCAGTGGTTCTCCAGTAACCTTCTCTCTCCCATGTGAAATTCATCACAGAGAGCTTCATTACTTTCTATGGAAGGCATCTCTCATCTCTCTGGGACTTCCAGGTTCCTCCCCTTTTCTTAGAAAATTCAGTGAGTTCTGCCCCTGTGAATTCAGCACTATAATCTCTCTCCAAACTAGAGAATGTTTGATAATCTGGCCGTAGAAATTAATGATGCTCTCTGGGAAACTAAAGCCGACAGTTTTTCAGTTTTAATTTAAATAAAAAACATGCAAAGTGCAATGTAAATTGTAAAAAATACACTGCTGTATACAAAGTAAAATATAAAATAGAAAGTGCAAAGTTTAAGTGTAATACAATTTAATCTGAAGTGTCAAGTGATATAAAATAGAAAGCACAAAGTGTAAATACAGCAGAACTGTCATGTCATGCAGTGCTATATTGCACATACAGAAATGCAGGGAAAGTCCCTTGGAGAAGAAAAGAAAAATCTGCCTTTTGAACATTTCACTAGGGATCTTGTAGTGCTGGATGATCATTTTAGAATATCTCACTTGAGCAGAGAGGTTTTGAATATCAGGGCCTATTTGAGATATTTATTATCCCTCAATATAAATATTTTTGAATGAAGGGATCTTTCTTCACTTTTTATTTTATCCTCTTTATTGTTTTTTGAATCACACATTCACTTTATTTTTGTATTCACTATTTTTGCTTTTCATTTTACAGCAAAAGCAGGAAAACATATATCATAAATGTATATTGCAATGTTCTTCTATTTTCATCAAGAAAATGTTTGATGTGGGATTACATTTTGGGCTTAATGTCCCTATAATTAATTAGAGCATGTAATGTTAGCATGACTGAGCCTGCAAGTCTATGGACCTGAAGATCATGAAGAGAAATAATCTGAAGCATTATATAGAGATGTCTGTCCCCCCCCCCCCCCCCCCCCCCCCCCCCGCAGAGCCTGCATAACTACATACAAAGCTCATAAGCTAAAATTTGCTTTCTTAAATGTTTTGAGGGACCTCACAGTACTGATGAGACTTAGAGAATGTCACCAGTGCAGAGATCGTCGTGCTGTATGTGCTTAGACCCAGCAAAGAGGTTAAACACATGGATAAATTATGGATTGGAAGCCACATAGCAGATGGTATGCCAACAAGCAGTGGCAGTCACATGACCCGCCAATCACTGGCCATGCCTGTGTAAGACTAGCACTTGTTTATGGCGCTATATGGGACACTATAGGGACATGATACTCAAATGTTGAAACACTTGAAAGTGATGCAACACAACTGTTAAAGCCGACTAGAAAATATCACCCGAACATCTCTATGTAAAAAAGAAAGATTTTACCTCACAATTTCCTAAGTATTCACATCCCATTGTAAAGGACTTTAAGCAGCCAATCGGTATGCCTGTCCTGGGACTTGCGAGGGAGCGTGCCTCATGCACACTCATGTTTTTTCCCTATTCAGTTTAAGGAAGTCTACTATGAAATCTCATGAGATCACCATAAAACAGTTCATGACCACAGCACTGCTGATGCTGATTGGCTGTTGTTCATTTCTTCTTCTTTTTTTCTTTACCTGCAGCTGGGCAGTAACCGAAAGATAACTTTTTACAGAACACTTACTCTGGTGAGCTGACGAAATTGTGAGGACAAATGTCTTCCTTTTTTTTTTCCTCAGGTGATATTTTCCTGTCAGCTTTTTACAGTTATACCACTTTCAAGTGATTTAGCATATAAGTACTATGTCCCTTTAAGGGGGTTAAATACATACACTTGAAGGTTTAGCATTAATAATATTACATGCACTAACAAATTACAGCATGTAATCTTTGTTCTATAATGGCCCTTTATAATGGCCCTTTAAGTAAAAACTGGTAATTCATTATTATTATTAGTAATTTGTAAAGCACCATCAGATTCTGCAGCGCTAATTAATTGTTCTATCAGTGTAAAACGGAGCCAATAAAATAAATGAACCCAACTCTGATCTGATAGCGAAGTGTATTTAAACACTGTACCTCTCAAACGTAAGCTGGTAGATCAGAGGATAAACTGTCACAGCCCTCACAGATGATAGCTCCAAGAATCCGCATTAACATCCCAAGGATGCAGTTTACAGAGAGCTTCCCTCCCATCTCCTCTCTGGCTCAGCCGATAGATAACATCTTGGCAGACGTTCATGGCACGTTTCCATATATCATCTTTTGCGATACTCTGCCAACTTCCCCTCTTCAAGAAATGTAATTGCTGCCATATTAAGAGTTTACTAATCAGAGAGATAATTTCTCCCCATCCCTGAAGTAACAGTTATAGCTGACAGACGAGTAAATCCCATTCGATTAAGTTTACTGTGCAGGAAGCAAAGCTAGAAAGATTTATTTATTTATTGTATTTATTTAAAAAAATAGACATAAAAGAGTGACGCCTGGCTGATGGCGCTGTAGCAGTTACGTAACGTAACTTCACAAAAAACAGATGCATCAATTCAGTGGGAAGTGCAAATAGGATAAAGCTTGTATAAGGTTAGTAATATCAGCAGTGGGAAGTACAAATAGGATAATACTTGTATAGGGCTAGTAATATCAGCAGTAGGAAGTACAAATAGGATAATGCTTGTATAAGGCTAGTAATATCAGCAGTAGGAAGTACAAATAGGATAATGCTTGTATAGGGCTAGTAATATAAGAAGTGGGAAGTACAAATAGGATAATGCTTGTATAGGGCTAGTAATATCAGCAGTGGGGAGTACAAATAGGATAATGCTTGTATAAGGCTAGTAATATCAGCAGTAGGAAGTACAAATAGGATAATGCTTGTATAGGGCTAGTAATATAAGAAGTGGGAAGTACAAATAGGATAATACTTGTATAAGGCTAGTAATATCAGCAGTAGGAAGTACAAATAGGATAATGCTTGTATAGGGCTAGTAATATAAGAAGTGGGAAGTACAAATAGGATAATACTTATATAGGGCTAGTAATATCAGCAGTGGGAAGAACAAATAGGATAATACTTGCATAGGGCTAGTAATATCAGCAGTGGGAAGAACAAATAGGATAATGCTTGTATAGCTCTAATAATATCAGCTGTAGGAAGTACAAATAGGATAATGCTTGTATAGGGCTAGTAATATAAGAAGTGGGAAGTACAAATAGGATAATACTTGTATAGTGCTAGTAATATCAGCAGTGGGAAGTACAAATAGGATAATACTTGTATAGTGCTAGTAATATCAGCAGTGGGAAGAACAAATAGGATAATGCTTGTATAGGGCTAGTAATATAAGAAGTGGGAAGTACAAATAGGATAATACTTGTATAGAGCTAGTAATATCAGCAGTGGGAAGAGCAAATAGGATAATGCTTGTATAGCTCTAATAATATCAGCAGTAGGAAGTACAAATAGGATAATGCTTGTATAGGGCTAGTAATATAAGAAGTGGGAAGTACAAATAGGATAATACTTGTATAGTGCTAGTAATATCAGCAGTGGGAAGAACAAATAGGATAATACTTGTATAGGGCTAGTAATATCAGCAGTGGGAAGTACAAATAGGATAATGCTTGTATATGGCTAGAAATATTAGTAGTGGGAAGTACAAATAGGATAATACTTATATAGGGCTAGTAATATCAGCAGTAGGAAGTACAAATAGGATAATCCTTGTATAGGGCTAGTAATATCAGCAGTAGGAAGTACAAATAGGATAATGATTGTATGGTGCTATTAATATCAGCAGTAGGAAGTACAAATAGGATAATGCTTGTATATGGCTAGTAATATATGCAGGGGCGAAGTGCAAATAGGATAATGCTTGAATAGGGCTAGTAATAAATGCAGGGGCGAAGTGCAAATAGGATAATGCTTGTATAGGGCTAGTAATATATGCAGGGGCGAAGTGCAAATAGGATAATGCTTGTATAGGGCTAGTAATATATGCAGTGGCGAAGTGCAAATAGGATAATGCTTGTATAGGGCTAGTAATATCAGCAAAGAAATAAGTAGGGTGTCCAACTCCAGTTCTTCAGGGCAACCTACATGCCAGTGTTCCAGAAAACCTATGCTTAAAGAGACAGTGTACTGTAAATATGTATTCCCTTTAACTTGTTCCCAATTATCCTGCTGTAGTATAATAAATTGTTTATAAAGAGCCACTTTATTTTTGCATTTAGTAGCTGATTTTGCCTGTGCTATCCCTACATTTACTTAAAATGTCAATGCCAAAGTATTGGCTATAGAAAAACTATCGGCTAGATTTAGAGTTTGGCGTTAGCCGTCAAAAGCAGCGTTAAGGGGTCCTAACGCTGCTTTTTACCGCCCGCTGGTATTTAGAGTCAGGCAGGAAAGGGTCTAATGCTCACTTCCTTACCGTGAGTCCAGGCTACCGCAGGTCCCCTTATGCCAATTGCGTATCCTATCTTTTCTATGGGATCTGCCTAACGCCGGTATTTGGAGTCTTGGAAGAAGTGAGCGGTAGACCCTCTACCGACAAGACTCCTACCGACAATAAAAGTCAGTAGTTAACAGCTTTATGGGCTAACGTGTGAATATAAAGCTCTTAACTACTGTGCTTCAAAGTACACTAACACCCATAAACTACCTATGTACCCCTAAACCGAGGCCCCCCACATCGCCACCACTATAATAAACATTTGTAACCCCTAATCTGCCGACCAGACACAGCCGCCACCTACATTATACCTATGAACCCCTAATCTGCTGCCCCTAACATCGCCGACCCCTATATTATATTTATTAACCCCTAATCTGCTCCCCCCCCAATGTCGCCGCTACCTAACTACACTTATTAACCCCTAATCTGCCGACCGGACCTCGCCGCCACTATAATAAATGCATTAACCCCTAAACCGCAGCACTCCCGCCTCGCAAACACTATAATAAATAGTATTAACCCCTAATCTGCCCTCCCTAACATCGCCGCCACCTACCTACAAATATTAACCCCTAATCTGCCGCCCCTAACGTCGCTGCTACTATAATAAAGTTATTAACCCCTAAACCTAACTCTAACCCTAACCCTAACACCTCCTAACTTAAATATAATTTAAATTAAACTAAATAATATTCCTAAAATTAAATAAATTATTCCTATTTAAAACTAAATACTGACCTATAAAATAAACCCTAATATAGCTACAATATAACTAATAATTACATTGTAGCTATTTTAGGATTTATATTTATTTTACAGGCAACTTTGTATTTATTTTAACTAGGTAGAATAGCTATTAAATAGTTAATAACTATTTAATAGCTACCTAGTTAAAAGAAGTACAAAATTACCTGTAAAATAAATCCTAACCTAAGTTACAAATACAGCTAACACTACACTATCATTAAAGGGACACTGTACCCAAAAATGTTCTTTGGTGATTCAGATTGAACATGAAATTTTAAGCAACTTTCTAATTTACTCCTATTATCAAATTTTCTTCATTCTCTTGGTATCTTTATTTGAAATGCAAGAATGTAAGTTTAGATGCCGGCCCATTTTTGGTGAACAACCTGGGTTGTCCTTGCTGATTGGTGGATAAATTCATCCACCAATAAAAAAGTGCTGTCCAGAGAACTGAAACCAAAAAAAAAGCTTAGATGCCTTCTTTTTCAAATAATGATAGCGAGAGAACAAAGAAAAATTGATAATAGGAGTAAATTAGAAAGTTGCTTAAAATTGCATGCTCTTTCTGAATTACAAAAGAAAAAATTTGGGTACAGTCTTCCTTTAAATTAATTAAATAAATAACCTACAATTAGCTAAACTAAAATACAATAAAATAAACTATTCTATAATACAAAAACAAACACTAAATTACAAAAAATAAAAAATAATTACAAGAAGTTTAAACTAATTACACCTAATCTAAGCCCACTAATAAAATAAAAAATCCCCCCAAAATAAAAAAATGCCCTACCCTATTCTAAACTACAAAAGTAATCAGCTCTTTTACCAGTCCTTAAAAGGGCTTTTTGCGGGGCATTGCCCCAAAGTAATCAGCTCTTTTATCTGAAAACAAAAATACAATACCCCCCCCAACATTTACAACCCACCACCCACATACCCCTACTCTAACCCACCCAAACCCCCCTTAAAAAAAACTATCACTAACCCCCTGAAGATCATCCTACCTTGAGTCGTCTTCACCCAGCCGAGGCGTTTTCTACCTTAATTCTGATTGCCTGTTAGAATTCTATCAGCCAATCGGAATTGAAGGGACGCAATCTTGGATGACATCTCTTAAAGGAACCGTCATTTGTCTGGAAGTAGTCGGTTGAAGAGGATGGCTCCGCCTCGGCTCCTTTGAAGATGGTTCCGCTCCGCTCCGGATGGATGAAGATTGCAGCCGCCGCCTGGATGAAGACTTCTACCGGATGGAGGACCTCTTCTTGCCTCGCTTGGATGAAGACTTCTACTGGATGAAGGACCTCCTCTGCGCACCTTGGAAGAAGAATTCGGCTCGGCTGGGTGAAGACGACTAAAGGTAGGATGATCTTCAGGGGGTTAGCGATAGGTTTTTTTAAGGGGGGTTTGGGTGGGTTAGAGTAGGGGTATGTGGGTGGTGGGTTGTAAATGTTGGGGGGGGGTATTGTATTTATTTTCAGGTAAAAGAGCTGATTACTTTGGGGCAATGCCCCGCAAAAAGCCCTTTTAAGGGCAGGTAAAAGAGCTGATTACTTTTGTAGTTTAGAATAGGGTAGGGAATTTTTTTATTTTGGGGGGATTTTTTATTTTATTAGGGGGCTTAGATTAGGTGTAATTAGTTTAAACTTCTTGTAATTATTTTTTATTTTTTGTAATTTAGTGTTTTGGGGTTTTTCTTGTATTATAGAATAGTTTATTTTATTGTATTTTAGTTTAGCTAATTGTAGGTTATTTATTTAATTAATTTAATGATAGTGTAGTGTTAGGTGTATTTGTAACTTAGGTTAGGATTTATTTTACAGGTAATTTTGTACTTCGTTTAACTAGGTAGCTATTAAATAGTTATTAACTATTTAATAGCTATTCTACCTAGTTAAAATAAATACAAAGTTGCCTGTAAAATAAATATAATCCTAAAATAGCTACAATGTAATTATTAGTTATATTGTAGCTATATTAGGGTTTATTTTATAGGTAAGTATTTAGTTTTAAATAGGATTAATTTATTTAATTTTAGGAATATTATTTTGTTTAATTTAAATTATATTTAAGTTAGGGGGGTGTTAGGGTTAGGGTTAGAGTTAGGTTTAGGGGTTAATAACTTTATTATAGTAGCAGCGACATTGGGGGCGGCAGATTAGGGGTTAATAAGTGTAGTTAGGTAGTGGCGATGTAAGGGTGGGCAGATTAGGGGTTAATACTATTTATTATAGTGTTTGTGAGGCGGGAGTGCGGCGGTTTAGGGGTTAATACATTTATTATAGTGGCGGCGAGGTCCGGTTGGCAGATTAGGGGTTAATAAGTGTAGTTAGGTAGCGGCGACGTTGGGGGGGGCAGATTAGGGGTTAATAAATATAATATAGGGGTCGGCGATGTTAGGGGCAGCAGATTAGGGGTTCATAGGGATAATGTAGGTGGCGGCGGTGTCCGAAGCGGCAGATTAGGGGTTAATAATATAATGTAGGTGTCAGCGATAGCGGGGGCGGCAGATTAGAGGTTAATAAGTGTAAGATTAGGGGTGTTTAGACTTGGGGTTCATGTTAGGGTGTTAGGTGTAGACATAAAATGTGTTTCCCCATAGGAAACAATGGGGCTGCGTTAGGAGCTGAACGCTGCTTTTTTGCAAGTGTTAGGTTTTTTTTCAGCCCAAACTGCCCCATTGTTTCCTATGGGGATATCGTGCACGAGCACGTTTTTCCATCTTACCGCTACCGTACGCAACGCTGGTATTGAGGGTTGAAGTGGAGCTAAATTATGCTCAACGCACCCTTTTCTGAGCCTAACGCAGCCACTCAGACAACTCTAAATACCAGCGTTGTTTAAAGGGTGCGCTGGGAAAAAAAGCAGTGTTAGCTACGCGGGTCTTTACCGACAAAACTCTAAATCTAGGCGTATGTAAGCACAGTCAGCAGAAGAAATTACACTCCCATTGGGAGGTAGGAGAGATAAGGTAATAACATTTTACTTTTCAATTGTTTTGGCATGCAGACAAATTAATGAGGCATTTGTGTGTATAGAATGTGATAAACTAAGATCTCTGCAAGCTCATCCTATTTTAATTGGTTGTAATGTCAAAAAACAAAACCAGCTATTTCATATGCAAACTATATTAAAAAAATGTAATTTCTTAAATATTTTGTACTCTGCAGCTGGTATAACCAGTGATTGGAAACACATTAAGAGAAAACCAACTTTACAGTACACCATCCCTTTAAGCCCAGGTGTGCAAATCAGGCTCTTGCCAATATTAGTGATATTTATCAAAGAAAAGATGAATACATTGACAGTAAAGTGCGGTTTTTCCTTGTTAATATATAAATGGACATTTAAAAATATACAAATATTTTATTTTTTTAAATAAAATAGATTTTTTTTTTTTTTTTACTTGTAAGATGTGTCACTGCCCATATATAAAGTAGTAAAGGTTGTGCTTACCAGCCAGTGAGCAATCAGTCCTTAAGGACTAGTTGTACAAAGACATAAGCTTCAAATAAAAATAAACAGCTTTAACTTAAAGGGACGGTGTATATGCATCATATTAAGGGCCAGCTTACAAGTGGATCACTAAATACACTATTGCTTTCATGAAAGTGATATTTGCACTCCACTGTGTAATACCAGTGCATGCTAAGGTGCACTGGTATTACAAGTTCTCAGCAATGCAAACTCAAGCTCGGGTTTTCATCGCTGGGACGCATTGTGCTCACAAGTGCGTGCTTTCATAGGTTCCAATGGGAGCTTCGTTCTGATGCCATCATACACAGCACATAACTAAAGCACAACGAAGGGGGTAAGTAGTGCAGCAATGGCAGTAATATTAAATATATTGCTGCCACCTACCCTCGTGCAGCACCTACCCTCTGGAACACTGTCCCTCGTGCTGTCAGGCTTTGCCCTAATCTGTCTTCCTTTAAATGCTCCCTGCAGACTTTTCTGTTCAGAGAAGCCGACCACCCAACTCTATAATAAATTAATTTCACTTACCTAACATTTCCCTCATCTAACTCTGTATTTACATCTTTCTCAATCTTACAGTCCCTACCCTTCTAGATTGTAAGTTCCCACAGGAATACGGCCCTCAATCCCTCCTGTATGTGT
The DNA here is from genome assembly GCF_027579735.1 of Bombina bombina. Lineage (NCBI taxonomy): Eukaryota > Metazoa > Chordata > Amphibia > Anura > Bombinatoridae > Bombina > Bombina bombina. The sequence goes on from NC_069510.1 coordinate 128,703,305, forward strand.
TTGTAAATTCTGTCCTGTCTCTTACAAGTTTTATATCGATTTATTGAAATTAATTGTATCCATGGACAGTGCTGCGGATTATGTTGGTGCTTCATAAATAAAGTATAATAATAATAATATATATGCGATTATATACATATATATTTACTGGGAACACACAGTTCCCATAGACCGCAATGTAAAGGCACTTTTCAGTGCCATTTTTTTTCTCTCTAACACCCCACAACCACCAACTTTACCCCCAAAATACTGCCTAGTGCAGTAATTTTATTAAAAAATAAAAAATTTAAAAAATTTATTTTTTAATAAAATACACTACACTGTATTTTGGGGCCATTTGGGGCACATTTATACAATTAACCAGAGATCTGAACTCTGAACTAAGCACTAACGCGAGCTTGCGGTAGCAATAACAAGTCACTTGTAATGGTTGATTATTTATCACGCTCTTGTAAACAGGGAAATTTACCCGTTTGCAGGCGCGCAATAATTTAGCGCTACACTTGTAATCTTGCCCTAAATTCTAAACAAATAGCTCATCTGAAATAGCTGATTCTGCCTGTTTTATCGTCACCTACACACCGAACACTTCATTGTATAATCAACAAATGCTTAATAAAAGTACAAAAACAATGGCCCCTATGATCGAAGTGCTGCAAGGTGGCGATATATTCAAAAGGGATCTGATGTGATGTTGAGAATGCCGGTGAAATATTAAAAAGTACCGTCATTACTGTTTAAAATCGCAATTGGTGGCAATGCTGGCGAAATATTCAAAGTAGCATCGGCACTGACAATGTTGACGTAAGGTAAAAGATCCCTTTAATATATATATATATATATATATATATATATATATATATATATATATATATATATATATATAGCACAGAGCCTAATAAATTCTATCTATGCACCCTAAACCGACATAACCCACCACCACAAACTAACTCTGCACTAACTTACCCCTAAACCGCCAGTAGCCCCCCTATTCTACTTAACCCCTATACCGCCAATAGCCCACTGCAATAAACTGCCTAACCTATTAACCCCTAATCCGCCAATAGCAATAAACTTCCTAACCTATTAACCCCTAAACCGCCAATAGCCCACCGCAATAACCCCTACACTATTTAACCCCTATACCAGCAATAGCTCACCGCAATAAACTTACTAACCTATTAACCCCTAAACCGCCAATAGCCCACCGCAATATCCCCAACACTACTTAACCCCTATACTAGCAATAGCTCACCACAATAAACTGCCTAACCTATTAACCCCTATGCCGCCAATAGCCCACTGCAATAAACTTCCTAACCTATTAACCCCTAAGACACCAATAGCAATAAACTTCCTAACCTATTAACCCCTAAACCGCCAATAGCCCACCGCAATAACCCCTACACTATTTAACCCCTATACCAGCAATAGCTCATCGCAATAAACTGCCTAACCTATTAACCCCTATGCAGCCAATAGTCCACCGCAATAAACCTCCTGACCTATTAACCCCTAAACAGCCAATAGCCCACTGCAATATCCCCAACACTACTTAACCCCTATACTAGCAATAGCTCACCACAATAAACTGCCTAACCTATTAACCCCTATGCCGCCAATAGCCCACTGCAATAAACTTCCTAACCTATTAACCCCTAAACCACCAATAAACTGCCTAACCTATTAACCCCTAAACCGCCAATAGCCCACCGCAATAACCCCTACACTATTTAACCCCTATACCAGCAATAGCTCACCGCAATAAACTGCCTAACCTATTAACCCCTATGCAGCCAATAGTCCACCGCAATAAACTTCCTAACCTATTAACCCCTAAACCGCCAATAGCCCACCGCAATATCCCCAACACTACTTAACCCCTATACTAGCAATAGCTCACCACAATAAACTGCCTAACCTTTTGACCCCTAAACCGCCAATAGCCCACCGCAATAAACCTCCTAACCTATTAACCCCTAAACCGCCAATAGCCCACCGCAATAAACCTCCTAACCTATTAACCCCTAAACCGCCAATAGCCCACCTCAATATCCCCAACACTACTTAACCCCTATGCCGCCAATAGCCCACTGCAATAAACTTCCTAACCTATTAACCCCTAAACCGCCAATAGGCTACTGCAATAAACTTCCTAACTTATTAACCCCTATTCTAACAATACCCCATAAACTATTAACCCCTATACCGCCACAACCCATACCCCTACACTACTTAAAGGGACAGTATACACTCATTTTCATATAACTGCATGTAATAGACACTACTATAAAGAACAATATGCTGCACAGATACTGATATAAAATCCAGTATAAAACCGTTTAAAAACTTACTTAGAAGCTCCAAGTTTAACACTGTTAATGAGATAAGCCTGGGACACCCACTGAAAGGGTCTGATAGCAGAACCTTCTCCCTTACCTGCATATGAAAAGACGCATTATACAAACAGAAGCAGTCTGAAGTCTGTATACATCTAAAACTTTGGGGCTTGGTTAGGAGTCTGAAAATCAGCACAATACAATTTTTGAACGCTATAGGCAAATTAACGAACGCAACAAAAGTGGCATTATTTAATTTCCTATAGTGCTGCCATTACAAGTTTTCAAAAACCCGGCTTGTGCAGGCGATATGGGGTTTTTAAGCTCCATACTGCACCAAAAACAAGTGCTGATTTGACGTGCTCGTGCACGCTTCCCCCATAGACATCAATGGGGAGAGCGGGTCAGAAAAAAGTCTGACACCCGTGATCGCGGAAAGAAAAGCTACGTAACGCTTGATTGATTGATTGATGTCTATGGGGAAAAAGAACTATTGTTTAAACCTAACACCCAACATAAACCCTTACGTCTAAACACCCCTAATCTGCTGCCCCCGACATCGCTGACACCTGCCGACAGTTATTAACCCCTAATCTGCCACTCCCAATATCGCCGCCACCTAAATAAAGGTATTAACCCCTAATCCGCTGCTCCCGATATCGCCCCCACTATACTAAAGTTATTAACCCCTATTCCACCGCACCCCAACATCGCCCACACTATAATAAATCTACTAACCCCTATTCCGCCGCTCCCTGACATCGCCTTAACTAAATAAAGCTATTAACCACTAAACCTCTGGCCTCCCACATCACTACCACTAAACATATTAACCCCTAAAGCGCCAGCCCCCCACATAGCAACAACCTAAATTAAACTATTAACCCCTAATCCTAACGTAACCCTAACGTAACCCTAACTTTAACATAATTAAAATAGAGCTAAATTAAACTTACATTTATTAACTAAATAAACCTATTAACCCCTAAACAGCCAGCCCCCACATTGCAACAACCTAAATTAAACTATATTAACCCCTAAACCTAACCCTAACCGTAACGTAACCCTAACCCTAACACCCCCTAACTTAAACATAATTAAAATAAAGCTAAATTAAACTTACAATTATTAAGTAAATAATATCTATTTAAAACTAAATACATACCTGTGAAATAAAACCTAAGCTAGCTACAATATAACTAATAGTTACATTGTAGCTATCTTAGGTTTTATTTTTATTTCACAGGAAAGTTTGTATTTATTTTAACTAGGTAGACTAGTTAGTAAATAGTTATTAACTATTTAATAACTACCTAGTTAAAATAAATACAAAATTACCTGTGAAATAAAATCTAAGCTACCTTACACTAAAACCTAAAATTACAAAAAATAAAAAACCTAAAATTACAAAAAATAAAAACAAAATTATATAAAAAAAAATACCCCAAAATAAAAATGCCTAATCTAAAATAAACTACCAAGGGCCCTTAAAAGGGCCTTTGGGGGACCTTAAAAGGGCCTTTTGTAGGGCATTGCCCTAAAGATAATAGCTCTTTTCCTACAAAAGAAAAACAAACACCCCCTAAAAAAAATACATTACACAAAGATATTTTCCGTAATTTAGTGTTTGTTATTTTTGTAATTTTGTCTATTTTTTTTTTTTTTTATTTAGATACTTTGTAGTGTTAGGATTTTTAATGTGTAGTTTAGTTTATTTAATTGGTAGTTAGTTTAATTTTAGTTTAATAATTATATTAGTTTTATTGTTAGTTTAAACTTAGTTTTTTAATTTGACAGGTAAGTTTTAATTTAATTTAAGATAGAGAAATAGTAATTTGAATACAATGTTAGGGGGGCGTTAGGTTTAGGGGTGAATAGTTTAAATTAGTTTATTGCGATGTGGGGGCTTCTGGTTTAGGGGTTAATAGTTTAATTTAGTATATTTCATTGGGGGGGCTTGCGGTTTGGGGGTTAATAGGTTTATTATAGTGGCGGCGGTGTAGGGCTTAATAACTTTAGTACAGTGGTAGCGATGTGGGCGGACAGCAGATTAGGGGTTAATAATATTTAAATAGTGTTTTTGCGATGCAGGAGGGTGGCAGTTTAGGGATTAATAACTTTAGTATTGTGGTGACAATGTCAGGGAGCGGCGGAATAGGGGTTAATACATTTTATTAGTGGCAGCGATGTCGGGAGCGGCAGATTAGGGGTTAATAAATTTATTTTAGTGTTTGCGATGCGAAAGGGCCTCGGTTTAGGGGTTAATAGGTAGTTTATGGGTGTTAGTGTATTTTTTAACACATTAGTTATGAGTTTTATGTTACAGCTTTGTTTTCGCTTTTTAGCCTTTTTAGCCAGAACGCAAAACTCGTAATACCAGCGCTATGGGAATCCCATGAAAAAACATCATTTTTACGAGTGCGGGACTGACATTGCATTACAGGCTAAAAGGTTTGCGGTACAGCTATACCGACAAGACTCGTAATGGCTGCGGTGCTGTTTTAACGCTGAAAATACCATATTTTCAGTGTTAAGAGCCATAACGCACAACTTGTAATCTAGCTGAATGTCATTTAGAAATTAAACTATACATTTTTACAAAAAACATCCCCAGATGGGCTATATAAATGGATCATCTACAAAACATTTATGCAAAGAAAAATCTAATGTATAATGTTCCTTTAAATACCTCCCCCCCACCACCTCTAAGCTAAAAAAAACCCCCTAAATTACATAAAATAACAAACACTACATTTATAAACAATAACAAAACCTAAAATTACAGAAAAAAAACACTACCAAAAATAAAAAACCGACAGTTATACCTATACTAAAACTAAGGCCCCCTTTAAAAACAAAACAAAAAACAACCACAAAATAAATAAAAAACCTAAACTAACACTAAAGGTTACTTTAAAAATAGCCCTTAGAAAGACTTTTTGAGGGGCATTGCCCTAAAGTGATATAGCTCAATTCAAATAAATACTACAACCACATTCTACAATTAAAGTGACCCCCCCACCCCACAAAAAGCCTAATCTAAAAAGAAAGATTGCCCTGAAAAAGGCATTTGGTTGGGAACTGCCCTTAGAAGGGCATTTGGTAGGGTTGTGTCCACAGTACTTTTGCTGCTAAAAAAATAAAACCCTAATCTAAAACAAGTTGCATTTGGTAGAGCATTGCCCTAAAGTGTTTCAGATCTTTTAGGGAAAAAAAATCCTAAACTAAAAAACTATAGAAAGGAAAAAACAAACAAAACTAATTTAAACCCCAAAGTTTGTACTCACCAACTTGACTCCGGCGGTGCTCCTCTTCTTTCTTCATGGCAGTGTTCCTCAGGGGCGGTACTCTTCTTCCATCCAATCTTCTTCCATCTGATTCGGTACCCGCCGCACACTGAAGCTTGAAAGAAAACTTTTCCTTTTGGTTGATTGGACTAAGAATTCAAAAATTAGCCAATAGAAATGCAAGGGCACCCCTATATAAGGAGGGACCTCGCATTCACCCAATTTTTTTCTTTCATGATTCAGATAGAGCAGCAATTTTAATCAACTTTCTAATTTACTCCTATTATAAATGTTTCTTTGTTCTTTTGGTATCTTTATTTGAAATAGCAGGAATAACAGCTTACAAGCGGCCCATCTTTGGTTCAGCACCTGGGTAGTACTTACTGATTGGTAGATAAGTGTAGCCACCAATCAGCAAGCGCTACCCAGGCTTCTGAACCAAAAATGGGCCAGCTGCTAAGCTTATATTCCTGCATTTTCAAATAAGATACCAAGAAAATGAAGAAAAAACATAATTTATACTTACCTGATAAATTATTTTCTTTCCGGGCATGGAGAGTTCCCAAATCCTTTCAATTACTAGTAGGAATACAACTCCTGGCCACCAGGTGGAGGCAAAGAACACCCCAGCAAAGCTTCAAGTATCTTCCCATTACCCACAATCCCCAGTCATTCAGCCGAGGAATTATGGAAAGAGAAGAAGACACAAAGGGTATAGAGGGGCCCGAGGTTTAGAAAAATGACAAAAAGACATCTTAAAATAAGGGCGGGTTGTGGACTCTCAGGAAAGAAAAGAATTTATCAGGTAAGTATCAATTACATTTTCTTTCCAATGGCATGGAGAGTCCAAGAATCCATTCAATTACTAGTGGGAATCAATACCCAAGCTAGAGGACACAGAATGGAAGGGAGGGATATACAAGACAGGCGAATCTAAACAGAAGGCACCACCACTTGAAGAACTTTCCTCCCAAAAGAAGCCTCAGCTGAAGCAAAAACATTACATTTGGAAAATTTGGAAAAAGTATGCAATGATGACTAAGTGGCCGCCTTGCAAATCTGTTCCATAGAAGCATAATTTTTAAAGGCCCAAGAGGAAGTGACAGCCCTAGCGGAGAGTGCCGTAATATTCTCTGGAGGCTGCTGTCCAGCTGTCTCATAAGCCAATTGAATAACATTTCTCAACCAGAAGGTAAGAGTAGAAGTGGCCTTCTGACCCCTCTGTTTACTTGAAAAGAAAACAAAATGAGCAAAAGATTGACAAAAATCTTTCGTAGCCTGTAAATAGAACTTTAAAGCACACACAACATCCAGATTGTGCAATAACCACTCCTTCTTAAAGGAAGGATTAGGACAAAATGAAAAAACAACAATTTCTTGGTTAATATAGCGTTCTGAAAACCACCTTAGGTAACAATCCTAACTTAGTACAGAGAACTGCATGAAGAATAAGATGAGAATAACACTATAGAGGCAAAAGCTCTGAAACTCTACGGGCAGAAGAAATTGCCAGCAGAAACAAAACCTTCCAGGACAATAACTTGATATCAATAGAATGCATAGGCTCAAATAGAGCCTGCTGCAGAACTTTATGAACCAGATTAAAACTCCAAGGAGGAGCAATTGACCTAAACACAGGCCTGATTCCTGGACAAAAGATTAAACATCTGGCAAAATTGACAGACGCTTCTGCAGAAGAATCGACAAAGCCGAAATCTGACCCTTTAGGGAACTGACTGATAAACCCTTCTCCAGGCCCTCCTGAAGAAAGGACAGAATACAGGGAATTCTCACCTGACTCCAAGAAAAACCACTACATCCGCACCAATGAAGGTATTTAAGCCATACCTTATAATAAATCTTGCGAGTAACAGGCTTACAAGCCTGAATCATAGTCTCAATAACCTTCACAGAAAAATCTCGTCTGGACAAGACTAAGTGTTCAATCTCCAAGCAGTCAGCTTCAGAGAGACTAAGTTCGGATAGAGGAAGGGATCCTAAAGTAGAAGATCCTTTCTCAGAGGCAATTTCCACGGGGGAAATTATGACATCTTCACTAGATCCGCAAACCAAGTTCTGCGAGACCACGCTGGAGCTATTAGAATCACCGAAGCCTGCTCCTGTTTGATATGGGTTATCACCTGAGGAAGAGGGCAACCGGAGGAAACAGATAAATTAGACCGAAATCCCATGGCCCTGCCAGGGCGTCTACCAGAGTTGCTTAAAGATCTCTTGATCTTGCTCCATATCTTGGAAGCTTGGCGTTTAAACGAGATTCCATCAGATCCAGCTCCGGAACTCCCCACTTGAGGGTTAACATCAAAAACACTTCTGAATGGAGAGTCCATTCCCCTGGATGAAACGTCTGCCAGCTCAGATAATCCGCTTCCCAGTTGTCCACCCCTGGGATATGAATGGCAGAGAGATGACAATTGTGAGACTCTGCCCACTGAAAAATGCGAGTCACCTCCATCATAGCTAGCAAGCTCTGAGTTCCTCCTTGGTGGTTGATATATGCCACCGAAGTGATGTTATCCGACTGAAATCTATTAAACTGGACTAAACTCAGTTGAGGCCAAGCTTATAGAGCATTGAGAATTCTAATTCTAGGATATTTACAGGGAGGGCAGACTCCTCCTGATTCCAAAGTCCCTGTGCTTTTAGGGACCCCCAATCTGCTCCCCCAGTCTAACAGGCTGGCATCTGTGGTCACAATCTCCCAAGAAGGTCTCAGGAAACAAGTGCCCTGAGAAAAATGGTCCTGGGAGATCCACCAAGACAGAGACATCCTTGTCTGAGAGTCTAAAACTATCCTCAGAGAGATCTGAGTGGTCTCTGTTCCATTGATTGAGCATACATAACTGTAGAGGTCTCAGATGGAAGCGAGCAAACAGAATAGTGTCCATTGATGCCACCATGAGACCAATTACTTCTATGCATACAGCCACCGATGGACGAACAGAGGAACTGAAGAGAAAGACAAACAACAAGAAATCTGGATTATCTGACCTCCTTCAGGAAAAACTTCAAAGAGATTGAGTCTATGATCGTTCCCAAAAGACATACCTTGGAATTTGACACCAAGGAACTCTCTTCCACCTTCCATTAGAGAGCGGAGTATCAACAACAGATAATCTGTATGTGATCTTGTTAAAGGAAAAAACTGGTGCCTGAACCAAGATACCGTCCAGGAACAGAACCACCGCAATTCCTTTAGATCTGGCCACTACCAGAAGAGCCCCTAGAACCTTCGAGAAGATTTGAGGGGCAGTGGCTAGGCCAAAGGGTTGGGCTACAAATTGGAAGTGTTTGACCAAAAAGGCAAACTGCAGGAATTGGAAATGTTCCCTGTGGATAGGAACCTGAAGATACGCATCCTTCAGGTTGAAAGTAGTCATGAACTGACCCTCCTAAACTAAAGAGAGATCCAATCTCCAGAGGCTTGAATTTTCTGACCTCCGTCAAAAAAATCTATATAGATACTGAGTCTATGATTGTCCCAGAAAACATACCCTGGTACTTGTCACCAAGGAACTTTTCCCTAGATTCACCTTCCACCCGTGAGAGGGGAGAATAACTAACATAGAACCTGTATGGGGTCTTGCTAACTGAAAAGATGGGGCCTGGACCAAGACATCGTCCAGGTAAGGAGCCCCCGCAATCCCTAGAGATCCGGTCAAAGCCAAAAGAGCCCCTAGAACCTTTGTAAAGATTAGAGGAGCAGTGGCAGGGGCCGAAAGGCAGGGCTACAAATTGGAAATTATTATCCAAAAAAGCGAACCTCAGGAACTTGAAATGTTCCCTGTGGATAGGCACATGAAGACCCTCCTGAACTAGAGGGAGAATAGAACGAATAGTCTCTATTTTAAAGGATGGGACCTTTTTTTTTTTTAACTATTTATTTTGAAGCCAGCAATGTAATAAAAATAGTAGCTTACAGCTAATATACAGCCTTCAAATTTGACAGTAAAATTAAACAAACATATATTTATAGTTTCACATTACAGTGCTGACATTTTTATACTCTTATCATAAAAGGAAAAAAAACAAATAAACAACGAAAGAGGGGGAAAAAAACAGAAAAAACAAAAAAACAAAACAATCAGGTTCAAGGCACCGTAGGAAAACATTCCTAAGACATAGCCATTGGATTGCATAAATATGAGTAGAGAACATCGTTTACATGTTTGTACAGTAAATGTTTAGTCCTAATAATGATCTAGTAACATCATACACTTTCCTACTGTACTAGGTATATTTAGCCACCAACTTAATGCTTATATAAACCATGTCATTCTCTCAATGGATTAATCCAGTTTATATAGATAAAGTGGAGACTAATTCAAACAACAAGCATCTCTGACTTATTTACCCATTGCATGTTTAGACTTGGTAATATTCTATTAACATCATAGAATTTCATACAGTATTAAATATGAATAGCCACCCAATTAAAACTTTTATGTACACCATAACATTCTTTCACTATCCATGTTATATAAATACCTTATATTACTGTCACCCCCCCCCCCCCAAAAAAAAATTGCGTGCCTGCTCACCTCTCGCTCAACGTATATACAGTTAACCCACTACATTGAGGACATCCTCTCAGAGGTTAATGAATGTGGAGGAGGTCCTCCATCTTTTTCTTATCTTTTTTCTTATTCCCTTATCTTTCCTGTTCACCTAACCCACTGAGATGGGAGATACCCCTCCAAAATGGCTATATAAAAAAAACACAGATTTACGTAGAGGGTAGATAATCTGTACTTGTGTTGCAAGAGGAACTGACTCTATCATTCTTAGCCATTTTTGAAAGAAGGCTCTAAATTGTTCCTCATTGTTTGACTCCATTTGGTATTGTTCTATTATCATTTGTGAATATTTTTTTGTAACAAATTCTGCAATACTGGGAGGTTGATCTGCCTTCCAATGTTGCAATATTAGATTCCTTGCCATCAGTATGGTAGTATTAATGAAGGAATGATCCTTTGCTACAATTTTTTTTTTCACATTACACAGAAAAATGATCATTGTTGGAGAGAGTATAAGCTTCTGGTGGGTAAATTTATTTATCCAAAAATTAACTCTACTCCAAAACCTATTAATATTTGGACAAAACCAGAAAAAGTGTATAATATCTGCATTCGGATAAGTACAATGAAAACAGCTACCTGAACATTTTTTGTCCCATTTAGCAATGATCACCAGGGAAATATAAGAAAAGTTTAATAATTTACTATCGGCAAGATTACGAGTTGTGCGTTAGGCTGAAAAAGCAGCGTTAACAGGTCCTAACGCTGCTTTTTTCACTACTGCTAGTATTATGAGTCTTGCAGGTTTAGGGGTAAGTTTGTATTTATTTTAACTAGGTAGAATAGTTATTAAATAGTTATTAACTATTTACTAACTACCTAGCTAAAATAAATACAAATTTACCTGTAAATTTATTTAATTGTAGTGTAGTGTTAGGTGCTATTGTAACTTAGGTTAGGTTTTATTTTACAGGTAAATTTGCATTTATTTTAGCTAAGTAGTTAGTAAATAGTTAATAATTATTTAATAACTATTCTACCTAGTTAAAATAAATACAAACTTGCCTGTAAAATAAAAATAAACCCTAAGCTAGCTACAATGTAACTATGAGTTATATTGTAGCTAGCTTAGGGTTTATTTTATAGGTAAGTATTTAGTTTTAAATAGGAATTATTTAGGTAATAATATTAATTTTTATTTAGATTTATTGGGGCCTATCTATGGAGCTTGACGGCCCGTGTTTCTGGCGAGTCTTCAGACTCAACAGAAACAGCAGTTATGAAACAGCGGTCACAAAGACCGCTGCTCCATAACCCTGTCCGCCTGCTACAATCGGGTTGATTGACACCCCCTGCTAGCGGCCCATTGGCCGCGAGTCTGCAGGGGGCGGCATTGTACCAGCAGCTCTTGTGACCTGCTGGTGCAATGTTAAATGCGGAGAGCGTATTGCACTGTCGGATCAGGTCCGCAAGACATTTCTTAAATATGCCTCATTGTAATTATATTTAAGTTAGGGGGTGTTAGGGTTAGACTTAGGTTTAGGGGTTAATACATTTAGTATAGTGGCGGCGACGTTGGGGGCAGCAGATTAGGGGTTAATAGATGTAGGTAGGTGGCTGCAATGTTAGGGACGGCAGATTAGGGGTTAATAATACTTAACTAATGTTTGCGAGGCGGGAGTGCGGCGGTTTAGGGGTTAATATGTTTATTATAGTGGTGGCGATGTCCGGAGCTGGAAGATTAGGGGTTAATAAGTATAATGTAGATGGCGACAATGTCGGGGGCGGCAGATTAGGGGTTAATAAGTGTAAGGTTAGGGGTGTTTAGACTCGGGGTTCATGTTAGGGTATTAGGTTAAAAATAAAATGTGTTTTTTTGCAGGTGTTAGACTGCTTTTTTGCAGGTGTTAGACTTTTTCTCAGTCGGCTCTCCCCGTTGATTCCTATGGGGAAATCGCGCACGAGCACCTACGACCAGCTCACCGCTGACTGCTATTGGAGTGCGGTAAGGAGCACAATTTTGCTCAAAGCTCACTTCTTGCCTTTTAACGCCGGGTTTGTAAAAACACGTAATACCAGCGCTGTATGTAAGCGGTGAGAGAAAACTGCTCGTTAGCACCGCATAGCCTCTAAAGCAAAACTCATAATCTAGCCGTATGAGACTCTTTTCACAATGTATTCTTGCTACCTACTAATTGAATACTTTTTTTAGTATCATATATCTCTAGTTCTCCAACAAAACCTGCCATCTGGGCAAAATAGAATCTAGGTATCGCTGACCGTGTTTTAGCATAATTGATTTATACCAACTCGAAATTGAGTGGTATCCACTCCTAAACATGCGTATGTCCATTTCCACTACTCCTAGGTCCCAACTGTTATTGTATTCTGTGATAACTTGGAAAAAATAATGGGGCCTATTTATCAAGCTCTGAATGGAGCTTGACGGCCCGTGTTTCTGGCGAGTCTTCAGACTCGCCAGAAACACAAGTTATGGAGCAGCGGTCACAAAGACCGCTACTCCATAACCCTGTCCACCTGCTCTGAGCAGGTGGACAGGAATCGCCGGAAATTAACCCGATCAAGTACGATCGGGTTGATTGACACCCCCTGCTGGCGGCTGATTGGCCGCGAGTCTGCAGGGGGCGGCGTTGCACCAGAAGCTCTTGTGAGCTGCTGGTGCAATGCTGAATACGGAAAGCGTATTGTTCTCCGCATTCAGCGATGTCTGTCAGACCTGATCCGCACTGTCGGATCAGGTCCGACAGACATATGATAAATAGGATCCAATGGCCTAGATTTGGAGTTTGGCGGTAGCCGTGAAAACCAGCGTTAGAGGCTCCTAACGCTGGTTTTAGGCTACCGCCGGTATTTGGAGTCACTCAAAATAGGGTCTAACGCTCACTTTTCAGCCGCGACTTTTCCATACCGCAGATCCCCTTACGTAAATTGCGTATCCTATCTTTTCAATGGGATTTTTATAACTCCGGTATTTAGAGTCGTTTCTGAAGTGAGCGTTAGACATCTAACGACAAAACTCCAGCCGCAGGAAAAAAGTCAGTAGTTAAAGGGACAGTATACACTCATTTTAATATAACTGCATGTAATAGACACTACTATAAAGAATAATATGCACAGATACTGATATAAAAATCCAGTATAAAACTGTTAAAAAACTTACTTAGAAGCTGTCAGTTTGGCTCTGTTGAAAAGGTAGCTGGAAAGCCCACTGCAAGTGGCAAATAAGACACTCCCCCCCCCCCTTCTTTTGCATATGAAAAGACCCTTTACACAAACAGGAGCAAGCTGGAGTAGGTAGTCGAGCGTATTCACATAAAACTTTGGGGCTTGGTTAGGAGTCTGAAAATCAGAGCAATGTTATTTAAAAATAAGCAAAACTATACATTAAAATTTTTTTAACCCCTAATCTGCCGACCGCCACCTACGTAGGTAGGAATATTCTGATTGGCTGATGGAATCAGCCAATCAGAATCAAGTTCAATCCGATTGGCTGATCCGATCAGCTAATCAGATTGAGCTCGCATTCTATTGGCTGTTCCGATCAGCCAATAGAATGCAAGCTCAATCTGATTGGCTGATTGGATCAGCCAATCGGATTGAACTTGATTCTGATTGGCTGATTCCATCAGCCAATCAGAATATTCCTACCTTAATTCCGATTGGCTGATAGAATCCTATCAGCCAATCGGAATTCGAGGGACGCCATCTTGGATGACGTCATTTAAAGGAACCGTCATTCGTCGTTCAGTCGTCGGCCAGGATGGATGTTCCGCGGTGGAGGTCTTCAGGATGCGGCCGCTTCGCTCCGGATGCCGCTTGGATGAAGACTTCAATCGGATGGAAGACCTCTTCTGGCCCGCTTGGATGAAGACTTCAGCCGGATCATGGACCTCTTCAGCCCCCCGCTTGGGCTTGGATCAGGACATCGGAGGAGCTCTTCAGGACGGATCAGTGAACCTGGTATGGTGAAGATAAGGTAGGAAGATCTTCAGGGGCTTAGTGTTAGGTTTATTTAAGGGGGGTTTGGGTTAGATTAGGGGTATGTGGGTGGTGGGTTGTAATGTTGGGGGGGGATATTGTATGTTTTTTTTTACAGGCAAAAGAGCTGTATTTCTTGGGGCATGCCCCGCAAAGGGCCCTGTTCAGGGCTGGTAAGGTAAAAGAGCTTTGAACTTTAGTAATTTAGAATAGGGTAGGGCATTTTTTTATTTTGGGGGGCTTTGTTATTTTATTAGGGGGCTTAGAGTAGGTGTAATTAGTTTAAAATTGTTGTAATATTTTTCTTATGTTTGTAAATATTTTTTTATTTTTTGTAACTTAGTTCTTTTTTATTTTTTGTACTTTAGCTAGTTTATTTAATTGTATTTATTTGTAGCAATTGTATTTAATTAATTTATTGATAGTGTAGTGTTAGGTTAATTGTAGGTAATTGTAGGTAGTTTATTTAATTAATTTATTGATAGTCTAGTGTTAGGTTTATTTGTAACTTAGGTTAGGATTTCTTTTACAGGTAAATTTGTAATTATTTTAACTATTTTAGCTATTAAATAGTTCTTAACTATTTAATAGCTATTGTACATGGTTAAAATAAATACAAAGTTACCTGTAAAATAAATATTAATCCTAAAATAGCTATAATATAATTATAATTTATATTGTAGCTATATTAGGGTTTATTTTACAGGTAAGTATTTAGCTTTAAATAGGAATAATTTATTTAATAAGAGTTAATTAATTTCGTTAGATTTAAATTATATTTAACTTAGGGGGGTGTTAGTATTAGGGTTAGACTTAGCTTTAGGGGTTAATACATTTATTAGAGTAGCGGTGAGATTCGGTCGGCAGATTAGGGGTTAATAATTGAAGTTAGGTGTCGGCGATGTTAGGGAGGGCAGATTAGGGGTTAATACTATTTATTATAGGGTTAGTGAGGCGGATTAGGGGTTAATAACTTTATTATAGTAGCGCTCAGGTCCGGTCGGCAGATTAGGGGTTAATAAGTGTAGGCAGGTGGAGGCGACGTTGTGGGGGGCAGATTAGGGGTTAATAAATATAATATAGGGGTCGGCGATGTTAGGGCAGCAGATTAGGGGTACATAGGGATAATGTAAGTAGCGGCGGTTTACGGCGCGGCAGATTAGGGGTTAATAATAATATGCAGGGGTCAGCGATAGCGGGGGCGGCAGATTAGGGCTTAATAAGTGTAAGGTTAGGGGTGTTTAGACTCGGGGTACATGTTAGAGTGTTAAGTGCAGACGTAGGAAGGGTTACCGCATAGCAAACAATGGGGCTGCGTTAGGAGCTGAACGCGGCTTTTTTGCAGGTGTTTGGTTTTTTTTCAGCTCAAACAGCCCCATTGTTTCCTATGGGGGAATCGTGCATGAGCACGTTTTTGAGGCTGGCCGCGTCCGTAAGCAACTCTGGTATCGAGAGTTGAAGCTGCGTTAAAAATGCTCTACGCTCCTTTTTTGGAGCCTAACGCAGCCTTTATGTGGACTCTCGATACCAGAGTTATTTTTATGGTGCGGCCAGAAAAAAGCCGGCGTTAGTTTTTCGGGTCGTTACCGACAAAACTCCAAATCTAGGCCTACGTCTAATTTGTAGATACGCATAAAAATTATGTTTTGGGAGGACAAATTCTCCTCTGACTTGTTTAAAGGTTTTGATAATTCGACTGCCTAGATCAAGTAATTGGTAAACATATCTAAGCCAACATTGAAAAATCCCGGGGTTAAGGCCAGGTACAAACTCAGGATTCCCCAAAATGGGGAGGAATTTAGAGAGACTGTATTTTATTTCAAGTTCCCCACAAAATTTCTGCCATGCTATCACCACATTTTGGATAACACTCAGGTTACGTATAGTTGATGGCAGTTTGCTTGCTTGTATGTGTAGGATAGCTTTTAAGGTAAATGGTTTAATCATTCCCTCCTCTAACTCTAGAAAGGAAAAGTGGTTCGCTTCAGTTATCCAATCTACTGCAATCTTAACCATAGTGACCCAGTTAAATAATTTAATATCCGGGTGCCCGAATCCTCCAAATTCCTTATCTTGCTCCAGAAACCGCATAGAGAGACGTGCCTTCCTCTTCCCCCACAAAAACTCTGTGCATAGTTTCTTAAAAATTGCCTTAACTCTATAGCTTTAATACATATTGGGAGATTTTGCATTATATGTAAGAGACATGGGAATATAAAGGTTTTCAACAATACAATTTTTGCTGACAGGGAGATTGGAAGAGGCTTCCATTTACTCATCATAATCTTGGCTTCACCAAAGAATTTAGTAAAATTGAATGAGTACCAAGAAGCAGGATTATCAGACAGATGGATCCCCAAATATTTAATATGATCTACTATTTGGAAAGGTAGATATCTTGGACTATCTTTTTTTTTTTTTTACTAATCCATAGTAGTTCAGATTTATTCTGGTTATTTTTATAGCCTGAGAACATACTAAATTCCTTTATTATTTCCAGTACAAGAGGTATACTAAACAGAAATAGTAAAAAATCATCCGCATGCAGGGAGAGACTAAATTTACTGCCCCCTATAGAGATACCTTTCAGCTCTTGTCTAAGGCGGGCAGCTAATGGCTCGATAGATTAAAAAGAAGCGGCGAAAGTGGGCACCCGTCTTGTATCTCTAGCCAGCGTTATCTTTGGAGAGAGATCACCTTTAATTAACAGATAACAAGGATTATTATATAATAATTTTACAAAATTGAGAAAGCCACCTGTTAGACCAAACTGTGTTAGGGCTGTAAATAGATGATCCCAGTTTATTGAGTCAAAAGCTTTCTCTGCATCCAGTGTCAATACCGCCATATCGGATTTAGGGGCCTTCCGGCCATCCTTGGATCTATTCAAAAAATAATCTAAGGTCAACAGCAGCACCTTTCGTATGTTTTTAGTTACACTTCTACCCATCATAAATCCTGTTTGGTCTATATGTATTAGTTCATTAATACACTTTGAGTCTATCTGCTACTAATGCTGCTAATAACTTGTAATCATTGTTCAGTAGTGAGATAGGGCGGTATGCACTGGGCAGTTCTAAATCTTTATCTTTAGGGGGGATAAGAGTAACAACTAATGTAGTAAAATACAATGAATCCATCTTATTATTGATATAATATTTATTAAACAGCTTAACTAGCGTATCAGAAATTCGATATTTTATAAAATTCAGTTGGAATTTGGTCAGGCCCTGGGGCTTTATTTATTTTGGCCTTCTCTGTGGCTACCACCACTTCTACCGATATTGGCAGATTTAACTCTTGGAGCTGTTCTAAAGATAATTTGGGCAAAGAGATTTTACTCCAAAAAGTTTCCTTTGTAATGTCATCAGTTTTCTGTAACAAATATAGATCTTGGTAGTATTCATATAATATTTTTCTAATATCTTGTGGTGAAGTATATCTTTTATCATTATTTTGTATACTACTACTATACTACTGTAATACTATCGGCTAGATTACGAGTTTTTGACGGTAAGGCTTGTGGTGCTAACAAGCCTTTTTTTCTCACCGCTCACTTAAAGGATTACTTTCTGTTATAATTTTTAAGCTAAACAACTAACATATTAAAGTTAATAAACATTAATTAAAACCTACTGACCTATATTTTCTCCAAAACGAAGTTTCATAACGTTCTAAAATTTATATCTTTTATTCGCAGATGATGTCACGTTATCCTGCCCACTATTTTCAGCACTGAGTGTTCAAAATACTTAAACCAATAACTTTGTGTTTAAAGCACCATTTTGAAACCTAGGTATTGTAAACGGATTGGTACAGAGCAAAGGATACCCACAGAGTGGGTTTGGAGAACAATTAAATTTGCAGACAAGATTTCTGATATACGGTAGAGATATGTTAATGAAATGCTATTGATAAAAAGCGTATTTGGGGTAGTTAGTTAGTAACAGGCATAGAAAATATTTACTTTCAGTGGCCCTTTAAGACAATGCTGGTATTACAGGTTTTTTTCAACCAGGCGTTAGCCTCTAAAAAGTGAGCGGAGAGCTGGCTAAACGTGCTCGTGCAAGATTTCCCTATCGGAAACAATGGGGCTGAGCTGGCTGAAAAAAAAAACCTAACACCTGGAAAAAAGCAGCGTTCAGCTCCTAACGCAGCCCCATTGTTTCCTATGGGGAAACCACTACTCTGCCGCCCCCAACGTCGCCGCAACCTAACTATAATTATTAACCCCTAATCTGCCGCTCCGGACACCACCGCCACCTACATTATACTAATGAACCCCTAATCTGCTGCCCCCAACATCGCCGACACCTACATTATATTTCTTAACCACTACTCTGCCGCCCCCAACGTCGCCGCAACCTAACTACAATTATTAACCCCTAATCTGCCGCCCCCAACGTCGCTGCCACTATAATAAATATATTAACCCATAAACCTAAATCTAATCCTAACCCTAACACCCCTCCTAATTTAAATATAATTTAAAAATAATCTTAATAAAATTACTACAATTAAATAAATTAATTCTATTTAAAACTAAATACTTAACTATAAAATAAACCCTAAGCTAGCTACAATATAACTAATAGTTACATTGTAGCTATCTCAGGATTTATTTTTATTTTACAGGCAAGTTTGTATTTATTTTAACTAGGTAGAATAGTTATTAAATAGTTATTAACTATTTAATAACTACCTAGCTAAAATAAATACAAATTTACCTGTAAAATAAACCCTAACCTAAGTTACAATTACTCCTAACACTACACTCTAATTAAATTAATTCCCTAAACCAACTACAATTAATTACAATTAAATTAAATAAACTAAAGTACAAAAAACAACAAACACTAAATTACAGAAAATAAAAAAAGTTAATTATTTTTTTATTTTGGGGGCGGCAGAGTAGTGGTTAAGAAATATAATGTAGGTGTCAGCGATGTTGGGGGCAGAAGATTAGGGGTTCATTAGTATAATGTAGGTGGCGGTGGTGTCCGGAGCGGCAGATTAGGGGTTAATAATATAACGTAGGTGTCGGCGATGTCGGGGGCGGCAGATTAGGCCTTAATAAGTGTAAGATTAGGGGTGTTTAGACTCAGGGTTCATGTTAGGGTGTTAGGTGTAGACATAAAAAGTATTTCCCCATAGGAAACAATGGGGCTGCGTTGGGAGCTGAACGCTGCTTTTTTCCAGGTGTTACGTTTAGCCAGCTCTCCGCTCACTTTTTAGAGGCTAACGCCGGGTTGAAAAAAACCTGTAATACCAGTGTTGTCTTAAGTGAGCGGTGAGAAAAAAAGGCTTGTTAGCACCGCAAGCCTTACCGACAAAAACTTGTAATCTAGCCGATAGTATTACAGTAGTATAGTAGTAGTATACAAAATAATGATGAAAGATATACTTCACCACAAGATATTAGAAAAATATTATATGAATACTACAAAGATCTATATTTGTTACAGAAAACTGATGACATTACAAAGGAAACTTTTTGGAGTAAAATCTCTTTGTCCAAATTATCTTTAGAACAGCTCCAAGAGTTAAATCTGCCAATATCGGTAGAAGTGGTGGTAGCCACAGAGAAGGCCAAAATAAATAAAGCCCCCGGGCCTGACCAAATTCCAACTGAATTTTATAAAATATCGAATTTCTGATACGCTAGTTAAGCTGTTTAATAAATATTATATCAATAATAAGATGGATTCATTGTATTTTACCACATTAGTTGTTACTCTTATCCCCCCTAAATATAAAGATTTAGAACTGCCCAGTGCATACCGCCCTATCTCACTACTGAACAATGATTACAAGTTATTAGCAGCGTTCGTAGCAGATAGACTCAGTGTATTAATGAACTAATACATATAGACCAAACAGGATTTATGATGGGTAGAAGTGTAACTAAAAACATACGAAAGGTGCTGCTGTTGACCTTAGATTATTTTTGGAATAGATCCAAGGATGGCCGGAAGGCCCCTAAATCCGATATGGCGGTATTGACACTGGATGCAGAGAAAGCTTTTGACTCAATAAACTGGGATCATCTATTTACAACCCTAACACAGTTTGGTCTAACAGGTGGCTTTCTCAATTTTGTAAAATTATTATATAATAATCCTTGTTCATATCTGTTAATTAAAGGTGGTCTCTCTCCAAAGATAACGCTGGCTAGAGGTACAAGACGGGTGCCCACTTTCGCCGCTTCTTTTTAATCTATCTATCGAGCCATTAGCTGCCCGCCTTAGACAAGAGCTGAAAGGTATCACTATAGGGGGTAGTAAATTTAGTCTCTCCCTGCATGCGGATGATTTTTTACTATTTCTGTTTAGTATACCTCTTGTACTGGAAATAATAAATTAATTTAGTATGTTCTCAGGCTATAAAAATAACCAGAATAAATCTGAACTACTATGGATTAGTAAAAAAAAAAAGATAGTCCAAGATATCTACCTTTCCAAATAGTAGATCATATTAAATATTTGGGGATCCATCTGTCTGATAATCCTGCTTCTTGGTACTCATTAAATTTTACTAAATTCTTTGGTGAAGCCAAGATTATGATGAGTAAATGGAAGCCTCTTCCAATCTCCCTGTCAGCAAAAATGGTATTGTTGAAAACCTTTATATTCCCATGTCTCTTATATATAATGCAAAATCTCCCAATATTTATTAAAGCTATAGAGTTAAGGTAATTTAAGAAACTATGCACAGAGTTTTTGTGGGGGAAGAGGAAGGCACGTCTCTCTATGCGGTTTCTGGAGCAAGATAAGGAATTTGGAGGATTCGGGCACCCGGATATTAAATTATTTAACTGGGTCACTTAGACCCAGTTAGAGGAGGGAATGATTAAACCATTTACCTTAAAAGCTATCCTACACATACAAGCAAGCAAACTGCCATCAACTATACGTAACTTGAGTGTTATCCAAAATGTGGTGATAGGTTAAAATAAATACAAACGTGCCTGTAAAATAAAAATTTAAAAAATTTAAATTAATTCCCTAAACCAACTACAATTAATTACAATTAAATTAAATAAACTAAAGTACGAAAAACAACAAACACTAAATTACAGAAAATAAAAAAATAATTAAAACATTTTTAAACTAATTACACCTACTCTAATCCCCCTAATAAAATAAAAAATACCCCCAAAATAATAAAATTCCCTACCCTATACTTAATTACAAATAGCCCTTAAAAGGGCCTTTTTGCAGGGCATTGCCCCAAAGTAATCAGCTCTTTTACCTGTAAAAAAAAATATAATACCCCCCTCAACATTAAAACCCACCACCCACACACCCAACCCTACTCTAAAACCCACCCAATCCCCCCTTAATAAAACCTAACACTAACCCCTTGAAGATCAACCTACCTTGAGACGTCTTCACCCAGCCGGGCACAAGTGGTCCTCCAGAGGGGCCGAAGTCTTCATCCGATCCAGGCAGAAGAGGACCTCCAGATGGCTAGAAGTCTTCATCCAGGCGGGATCTTCTATCTTCATCCTTCCGGAGTGGGTCCATCTTCAATCCAGCCGACGCGGAGCATCCTCTTCAAACGAAGTCCAACTGAAGAATGAAGGTTCCTTTAAATGACGTCATCCAAGATGGCATCCCTTCAATTCCAATTGGCTGATAAGTTTCTATCAGACAATCGGAATTAAGGTAGGAAAAATCCTATTGGCTGATGCATCAGCCAATAGGATTTTTCCTACCTTAATTCCGATTGGCTGATAGAATTCTATCAGCCAATTGGAATTGAAGGGACGCCATCTTGGATGACGTCATTTAAAGGAACCTTCATTCTTCAGTTGGACTTTGTTTGAAGAGGATGCTCCGCGTCAGCTGTATTGAAGATGGACCCGCTCCGCTCCGGATGGATGAAGATAGAAGATGCCGTCTGGATGAAGACTTCTGGCCGTCTGGATGTCCTCTTCTGCCCGGATCGGATGAAGACTTCGGCCCCTCTGGAGGACAACTTGTGCCCGGCTGGTTGAAGATGTCTCAAGGTAGTGTGATCTTCAAGGGGTTAGTGTTAGGTTTTATTAAGGGGGGATTGGGTGGGTTTTAGAGTAGTGTTGGGTGTGTGGGTTTTAATGTTGGGGGGTATTGTATTTGTTTTTACAGGTAAAAGAGCTGATTACTTTGGGGCAATGCCCCGCAAAAGGCCCTTTTTAGGGCTATTTGTAATTTAGTATAGGGTAGGGAATTTTATTATTTTGGGGGTATTTTTTATTTTATTAGGGGGATTAGAGTAGGTTTTAAAAAATTGTAATTATTTTTTTATTTTCTTTAATTTAGTGTTTGTTGTTTTTCGTACTTTAGTTTATTTAATTTAATTGTAATTAATTGTAGTTAGTTTAGGGAATTAATTTAATTATAGTGTAGTGTTAGGTGTAATTGTAACTTAGATTAGGGTTTATTTTACAGGTAAATTTGTACTTATTTTAGCTAGGTAGCTATTAAATAGTTACTAACTATTTAATAACTATTGTACCTAGTTAAAATAAATACAAAGTTGCCTGTATAATTAAAATAAACCCTGAGATAGCTACAATGTAACTATTAGTTATATTGTAGCTAACTTAGGGTTTATTTTATAGGTAAGTATTTTGTTTTAAATAGGAATAATTTAATTAATTGTAGTTATTTTATTTATATTTATTTAAATTATATTTAAGTTAGGGGGTGTTAGGGTTAGGGTTAGACTTAGGTTTAGGGGTTAATACCTTTAATATAGTTGCGGCGATGTTGGGGGCAGTAGATTAGGGGTTAATAAATGTAGGTAGGTGTCGGCGATGTTAGGAACGGCAGAGGTGACGGCGATGTTAGGAACGGCAGATTAGGGGTTAATAAAATTAAACTAGTGTTTGCGAGGCGGGAGTGCGGCGGTTTAGGGGTTAATATATTTATTTAAGTGGCGGCGATGTCCGGTCGGCAGATTAGGGGTTAAAAACTTTAGTTAAGTGTTTGCGATGTGGGGGGGGGGTCGGTTTAGGGTTTAATAGGTAGTTTATGGGTGTTAGTGTACTTTTAGCACTTTAGTTAAAGGGACAGTCAACACCAGAATTTTTGTTGTTTAAAAAGAAAGATAATCCCTTTATTACACATTCCCCAGTTTTGCATAACCAACAGTTATAATAATACACGTTTTACCTCTGTAATTACCTTGTATCTAAGCTTCTGCTGACTGCCTGCTTATTTTATTTCTTTTGACAGACTTGCATTTTAGCCAATCAGTGCTCACTCCTAGGTCACTTTACGTGCATGAGCTCAATGTTATCTATATGAAACACATGAACTAATGACCTCTAGTGGTCAAAATGCATTCAGATTAGAGGCAGTCTTCAAAGTCTAAGAAATGAGTATATGAACCTCCTAGGTTTAGCTTTCAACTAAGAATACCAAGAGAACAAAGCAAAATTGGTGATAAAACTAAATTGAGAAGTTGTTTAAAATGACATGCCCTATTTAGATCATGAACGTTTTTTATGGACTTGACTGTCCCTTTAAGAGTTTTATGTTACGGCGTTAGCCCATAAAACTTTTCTGTTTAAGGAACATGTCTCTTTCCATTTTAGCGTTTTTATACTTTTCCCAGGTGCTGTAACTGGGGTTAACTATCTAAGCCTTGTCCGAATTTCTCACTTGATTGGCTAATTGGAGGTCCCTAGCAGCTACTTTTTTCTTCCATTTAACCAAATATGCTCTAATCTCGCCACGGACCTCCTTAGCCACTTCCCAAAAAATCTCTACTTTATCCAGATATCCCCTATTATTACCAAAATATTCTGTCCACGCGTGTACTAAACAAATTCTTAAAATCGTTATACTGTGAAAGATATTTGGGGGGAAAAAAGATATTCTGATCACACTGCTTTCTGGCTCCTTCTATCTCAAGCGTTATTATTGCGTGGTCAGAAATCACTATGTCCTGAATGGTAGGTTTTAGGTCTAATTTAATCATATTATCGGCTATCAAAAAGAGGTCAATTCTTGACATAGCCCTGTGTGATTTAGATTCGCATGAGAATGCCTTTGTATCTGGATTATTAATTCTCCAAATATCCCATAGGTTTAATTTGTTCATTACATTTTTAAATGTTTTATTTTCTCTGTTCCTATCTTGGGGATTTGTTCCTATCCTTATTCCATCTAATTGGGGACATACAGTCATATCCAGTGTCAATACCGCCATATCTGATTTAGGGGCCTTCCGGCCATCCTTGGATCTATTCCAAAAATAATCTAAGGTCGACAGCACCTTTCTAATTGGGGACATACAGTCATATTAAAGTCTCCTGCAATTATTAGGTTTTTGTCGCTATATGAAAAAAGTTTAGTATATAAAACATCCCAATAATTTGGATCTATATAATTTGGAGCATAGACATTACACAGCACATATTTTGTACCCTCGCACTCTATCTCAATTATAATATATCTACCATTTTTATCACATTCCTTAGATAAAATAGAATATGCCAGATTTTTAGAAAAGAGGAAGGCAACCCCTCTCTTGCTTGACAAGCAAGGAGTAGCTATGACATTTCCCACCCATTTACTTTTAAGTTTAGGGAATTCTTTTTCCTTTAGGTGGGTTCCTTGTAAAAAAAAAAAACCACACCTGGTCTGTGTTGTTTAAGTTGTTTTAGAATAATACTTCTTTTAGATGGGGAGGTAATTCCCCCACATTCCAGGAAAGAAGATTCAACATTTACCTATACCAATTAATATTAACTAAAGAGCGAGGATGAGCAGGCACACCATACAACCAAACAAAAAAAACAAACCCTAAAACCTATCAATATGAACCCCATTTTCCGCAAGTATAATTGATTATTAAAGGGACACTCAGGTTAAATTAAATTTTCATGATTCAGATACAGCATTTAATTTTAAACAACTTTCCAATTTACTTCCATTAAAAAAAATGTGCACAGTCTTTTAATATTTACAATTTTTGAGTCACCAGATCCTACTGAGCATGTGCAAGAATTCACAGACTATACGTATATGCATTTGTGATTGGCTTATTGCTATCACATGGTACAAGGGGAGTGGAAATAGACATAACTTTGAAATTTGTTCTAAAAAAATCTACTACACATTTGAAGTTCAGAATAAGTGCTATTGCATTGTCTTGTTATCTTGCATTTGTTGATTATGCAAATCTAATGTGTTGACTGGTCCTTTAACCATTTTCAAGACCACCTCGTAACTTCAACTTACAGATTTCTTGATATACTCTTTAGCTTCCTGGGGGTTATTTAGAATATGATTTTCTCCATTAATCTTTACATTTATTTTTGCAGGGTATATCATTCTTGCCTGAATAGCTTTTTTAAATAAAATTAAACAATAGGGGGCCATCTCTCTTCTTTTAAGAGAGGTTTCTAGGGGAAAATCCTGAAATAATAAAATGTTATCCTGGCCTTGCATAAGTGGACTCAATTTCCTATATTGACTCATCAACATAAATTTATCCTGAAAGCACAAATATTTTACCATTACTGGTCTAGGCCTAGAATTGTCATCAGAGTTAAACCTCGCTATACCAAATCTGTGTGCTCTCTCTACCACCAATGGCTTCTCTGAGGTTTGGAGACCTATTAATTGGGGTAATTCAACTGAAGCAAAGTGGACTAAGTCTTGATGTTGTATGGATTCGGGCAGACCTATTATCTTTACATTGTTCCTAAGGGAACGATCCTCTAAATCCTCCAGTCGTGCTTGTAATGTTTTAATCACCTCCCCTTGATTTTTAACCATTGACTCTTCTGTCCCTGCTTGATCTTCCAGATCAGAAACCCTTGATTCTACCTTAGAGAGACGTGATGCAAACTGTCTCACCTCCCCCGTAAGTTCTGAAATTTCAGCTTTGAGTATATTAAATTAAGGCAAAACCAGGTCTGCAATCTGGTTGATCAGCTCTTGTTTATCCAGCTTTGTGGATGCTGGTAACTAAATTTCTAAACTATGTTCCATATCACTAATCTTAGCTTTCTTCTCCCTTTCTTTTGCCGGCATAGCTGGTGATTTGGCTTTAACTTGAGTGACAAACCTTTCCATAAAAAACACTCAAAGTGCAATGACAGAGCAAAAAAAAAAAAGAAAAGGAAAAAGGAGAACAAATGTGCAAACAATCAGTGTCTATATTCGACAAAGAAAAAAAGAGGTATAAACCTCTCTGACATATGAAGTGAAAGAAAAACAGTAAATATGTGTTTGAAGAGGGCTAGTTTAAAGCAGGACCGACAGACGTCGCTGAATGCGGAGAGCAATACACTCTCCAGAAGACTCGCCAGAAACACAGGCCCTCAAGCTCCATTCGGAACTTGATAAATGGGCGTCTATGTGTAGTGCAGTCAAAGCACCAGACCTACATCCAGAGATAATAAATCTAAGAGAGATAGGCAAAGATATATAAGACTGTAGATGCAATACTTTTATACCAGGCTTATAACTAGTTTAGCCTACAGCATTATAGTAACCAATACTAGTTCTTAAAGCCTCCAACCAGCCTATTTACTTTACAGTTTGTAAATTTACAAATATTCACTTGAACATTCAGGTGTCCTCAGATGTCCTCATGGACCTGTATGTATCTGTTTCCAAACAGCTGGAAGAGTCTAAGAATCAAATTCTTTAGATCAAAGTGGTCCTTTTATATTCAGGGGAGCCAGGCCACTTCAGCAGGGAAGAAAAATGTATTAATAAGGAGCCAAGTTATTACATATAGGCACCATGGTTAGTATAGCCTTCAACAGTCTCACAAACAGCTTGAAACAGATACTTGCTGTTCCGGAGCAGTTTAAGGATTTTTCCTCCCACTTATATTCTCAGCTCCACTATCTGTCTTATGCTTTGTGGTCAACTGTATTCCTTCGTGGCCCACCTATACCGCTTCATGCAGGCGCTATATGTTTAGTAGCTCCGGTCATCACTCTCCACTTAATTCAGCAGCAAGTTTCCTCTGGGTCTTAGAGGGTGTCTGTCTTTGCGTATGGGAATATCCAGCTATCCCACATATAACCAGTTGACACCTCCTCTCGCCACTCCAATATTCCAGCTAGCTGAGCAAGACTCTTGGCTACAGCTCTGGGTAGATGTACAGGAGTGTGGGGGAGTCTTAGATGCTTCACTGTCGCTCTGTGGGTCTCTTTCGGTCTCCGCTGGTCAGTACCGCCCCTCTCACTGGCTTTGCAGGCCTCGGGCTCTTCTGACCATACTTGCGGATATCGCCTCTGGATACAACAGCCTCTCCACCCAGGATACTTCGCCTCCAACCACTTGGGAAGCCTTTAACATTATACCCCTGGATATTTGGTGTGTGGGGTTAGGCCTCAGCGACTAGGCCGTTTCTCCCGCTACAGGACTTCCGATTCGCCGCTGCTACCTCTCAGCTTGGGTGCTTAATTCCCAGCAATGGAGTTTCGGCGTGGAGAGCAAGGGTGGTTCAGATTCGTCCAAAACTTACGGACAACGTACTCGCGCTTCTCTGTGAGGCCCCTCCAAAAATGGAAGTCTTGCAAAAATCAATAGCTTCTCAAGGACGGGACCTTGAGAAACTTGTTGAGAAACTTTATGTCTAAAATAGGTCGAAAAGTTCCCTCCTTTTTGGGAACCTACAAAAAAATTTGAATAAAATCCCTGACCCTGTTCTGCTAGAAGAACTGGGATAATACCCCCAGAAAAGACAAATCCCTTAAGCAGTTTAAGAAGGCCTCTCTCTTTACCTGGTTTACAGATAATCTTGATAATAGGAATCTGTCCCTAGGTAGACAAGACTTTAATCATACCCTGTATCCCTGGGAGACTACATCCACTGCCCAAGGATCTGGAACGTCACAAATCCAAGCCTGTTGAAAAAAGGATAGCCTGCCCCCTACCTGATTCCGAACTGGATCAGGAGCTGCCCCTTCATACTGACTTAGCCTCAGCGGAAGACTTTCTGGATTACTTACCCTTATTCCAGGGTTGGCTAGCTCTCCAAGAAGTCTTTGCTAGCTCAGATTTAGAAGACAAGAAAGATCTCTGTCCTTTGAAGTTACGAAAGGAACGAAAATTAGAAGTCGGACAATCCTTGGGTCTATTCTTCTTATCCTGCGGTAAAAAAACTTCCTTTCCACCAGTAACCGTGGAAATGATCTCTGCCAGACTAGGACCAAATAAAGTCTTACCCTTAAAAGGATTTAGAAGTCGCATTCGCAGATCAAGTCTTTAACCAAAGGGCTCTGCGGGCTAGTATCGCAAAACTAGAAATCTTGGCTCCCAGCCTAACAACTTGCATACTGGCATCACAGATAAAAGTATTAGCCAGCTTAAGAGCCTTGATTCTATCCTGGATCTCCTCTATAGTAGTCTCCTCTGAAATTAGATCAGAGAAAGAGTCACACCAATAAGAGGCTGCACCAGCAACTGTCGCAATACTAGCAACTGGTTGCAACTACAAACCCTGATGAAGAAATATCTTTCTTAAATAACCCTCCAGTTTCTTATCCATAGGGTCTCTAAAAGAGTAACTATCCTCAAGAGGAATAGTAGTTCTCTTGGCTAAGGTAGATATAGCGTCCTCTACTCTAGGAACAGTGTGCCACAGATCTTGCACCGAATTAGCCACAGGAATCATCTTTTTAAACACAAGAGATGGGTTAAAAGGAACACTCGGCTTCTCCCATTCCTAAAATATGTCTGACATGCGATCTGGAACAGGAAAAAAACTCCACAGATTTAGGTTTGACATCAAAAACTTAATTCAGTTTATTATACATTTTAAGAGCCTCTGCAATAGTTTCAGAGTCATCCAAAGTAGCTAAAACCTCCTTAAAAAGTAAACAGAGATGCTCCAGAGATGTTTAAATCTAAATGCAGAGATGTTTAAATCTAAAATGAACCTCCTCAGAATCTATTGCACTAATTCGGCTTCCTCCAATCACGGCTTTCCCCCCAGGGGAGTCATTGCCTGAGGCCATGCCGTGATTGGAGGAAGCCGGATTTGTCATTGCTGACGTGTGAAGAGAGAATCTCCGGTGGGGGAAGCTGCTCTGGCTGTGAAAAGAAGACAGGTAATTTTTTAAACAAAATGGCTGCTTTCTAAACTTCGATGAATCAAAATGTCCGTTTTTAATAGTATTTTTAAAAACCGGGCTTTCATTCATCAAAGTTTACCTTCACTTTAACACACCTAGAAGGTAAAAGCACTTACCTGTGGATACGCTGTAGGGCAGGTACAGCAAACAGGTGTGACAGAATCCTCACTGACATAGACCTGTAAATAAAGAAAAAATAGAGTAATCAACCCTGGTTTTCTATATAGGGGTAGCAAAAATGTTGAAGGTAAGCAAAGACCACCACTCCGTCTTCCAACTGCTAAAAGCCACTATTACTCTTACTAAAGAGAATTACATGGACACAGTATAACCCTACACAGGCAAAGAATGATTGGGGATTGTGGGTAATGGGAGGATACTTGAAGCTCTGCTGGGGTGTTCTTTGCCTCCACCTGGTGGCCAGGAACTGAATTCCCACTAGTAATTGAATGGATTTGTGGACTCTCCATGCCATTGGAAAGAAATTGTTAAAATGAGTAAATTAGAAAGTTGCTTAAAATGGCATGCTCTATCTGAATCATGAAAGAAAAAATGTGGGTTCCATATCCCTTGAAATCCTGGAAGTAATAGTGAAGGGACTGTTATCATGACTCTGTATTAGAAGGGATACTGACCAGCTATTCACTAGATCCAGCACATACCGTTAGTTACTGTGGGATTACTTCGGCTTGCAGTTTGTCTATTATCTTGCCATGTTCTGCAGTGTAAGTTTGCTGATTTTAGGACAGATTACAAATAGAGCACTACTTAATGCTTCAGCTCAAGCGTTAACTGCGCTAGAAGTAAGCTTTTTGCGCATGTCAAGTTGCACTGGAATTACAAGTTGAAAGTAAACAGTTATCGATCGCACGCTTACTCGATGAGCGTAAAAAGATGAACTAAGAACATTGCGTGCGTGATAACCTAATGCCCCATAGAAGTCAAGGGAGCAAAAAAAAGCGGGGGTAAAACCCCTACTCGCGCGTAAACATGATCGTATATTCTCAAGTGCGCTAACCCGACATAAAAATATTAATATTTTCACATTCTACTGTTTGTTCTTCACATAGAAGAATATGTTCTATTTATTTATTTATATATATATATATATATATATATATATATACTGTATATATATATATATATATATATATATATATATATATATATATATACTATATAAATGTTTTCTTGCACAAATAAATATATATATATATATATACCTATATACAGATGATTAAATATAGGTATAGATATATATAGGAATATCTATTTATAAATACTTAGAACATATTCTGCTAGGTGCAGAACATTGGAATATGAAATATTTACAATAAATACACAGTATAATATGAATATTGCATACATATGATTTTACATGTTTGTATCTACTTAACTGCAAATGACTCCAATGCACTTACACTGTATATATGTGTTTACATGTGTATTTTTGTGTTTGTAAGTCTGTAAATACATATATACACATATAAGTACATATGCACACACATACAAACTTATATATATATATATATATATGTAACCAAGAGAGGGTAAAATATAGGGGCGCTTGTGTAAAGAGCTAATTTATGTGTATAAAGGGTCACAATATAGGATCGCTGGATAATAATTGGGGAATGAAGAAAGTAGTTAATAGTTAAAAAAAAAATATATATATATAAAACTCTCGCAGTATATAAATAAAAAATATTTTAAGTATCAAACATCAAAGGCTGGCTAGAGCAAAGATACACTGGTCTAGCAGATGGTGCTGTTAATACTAAAACACCACAGTGGACAGAGAAGAATCACAGTACATACAGTCAAAATATGCAATTGCAAAAGTAAATCCACAAAATATACATGCAAATAGAGTCCATAAGTGATACTTTGTGCAGAGAAGGAAAAGGTGGAAATCCCAAAGTGGCGGATCACACTAGCCCCTCAGGGGGTTCTACTTACTCTCCTTAACCTCAATCTGTATGAGGTAAGTGTCGCGTAGGGTAAGTAGAGAGTCCTTCCTTGTGGTGGCAAGTATCCTTAGGCTTGTTGCTTGTCTCCCAATGCCTTCACTCACATAGATGGGATGAGAAAAGCAGAAAAACAATAATAGTGCAACCCCGTCAGATTGGTCTAAATGCACAATAATGTATAGAATAACACTCACACTAGGCAACCTCAAATGTATATGAGGTATTTTATTGGCATAATAAGGTAAAACCAGATAGTGGCATAACCATGGTAAAAAGCAGTTGCAGTATCCGTTTTTGAGAACGGTTTTAACAAACAAATGCAGCACAGTTCATAAGCCTTAAAATGGCATCAATAACAAATATATAGAAGTCCTAACGCGTTTCGAAGGTCTACCCCGTACACGACCTTCTTGTTCAGAGGAAAAGTGATTACCGACTGTGAGTTAGTCCGTCGGCTTTAAAGCGGAGCTGCGACACGCCCCTATGTATTACAATTGGATCCTCGGATCACATGACCTTCAATAACGTGATTCAAAGTGAAGACAGTGCTTCCATAGTTGTTACTGGCGCTCATGGAGAAGGATTGGCTGTTCATATGTTCCCTTAATCGGGAGCTCAAGATCTCATGATAAGTTATAAGCAGCAGTAGTTTCAAATGCCGCCCATACATAATTTGTCAATGCTTTTAAAGCTAACATATTAAAACATCCTAAATAACAAATAACAAATATTGCGTATAGTGATTACATAAAAAGCATTTAAAAATATATACATTAACACACAAAATAAATAAATAAATACATGGTTAAATTCCATATAATATATCCAAAACAAACTGTCAGTAACATTTGTATAGAAACATGATGTTTAAAAACTTGATATTTAAAAAAAAAACAATATTGAAAATTCAATATAGTATGATATGAAAAAATAATCAATTATGAAAAAAATTATTAAATTATGAAAAAAAATAATATATATATATATTTAGTTAAAAGGCCTACATTATCAAAAGAGTAATAGGATACCCAAGGGGGGGGGGGCAGAAATCAATGAGAAATGCTTATAGATTAATAAATATTAAATATTAATAAAAATTTAATTTATATATAGTAAAAGTTTTTCTATCTTTGAAGGAAAGGGGAATATTAAGAAACAGGATGCCAGGATTGCAGGGCTTAGAAATTTTTGGAAGAGAGAGGGAGGGGGGTAGTAGTACATATAGGGGGATAATAACAAATGACTAGAATATACTGAAATATACTTAGTATAATAAGATATATTTATGGATTAATATGCTATGTTAGGAAGGCCGCTAGGTCAATGTCCTTATTCAGTCCTTTAGGATTCAAAGAACCTAGAGTATAGATCCAGTACGTCTCCCTTTTCCTAAGTTTTAGTTCTCTATCTCCCCCTCTTTTATCATGTTGTACACACTCAATTATTGTTCCTTTGAGGCAGGTAGGTTTTTGATTATGTTTTTCTCTGTAGTGGGCCGACAAACTGTGATTTTTCTCTCCATTTTCAATGTTATTAATATGTTCAAGTAGCCTCTTTTTGAAAGGTCTTGTGGTTCTTCCCACATATTGAAGGCCACACCCACACTGCAATAGGTATACAGTAAAATCCGTCCGACAGTTACAAAGGCTTTCGATTTTGTATTGTTTATTAGTCACCATGGATGTAAACTCCTTAGTCGGTTTATTTGATGAAAAATGGTGTGTGCAGGCTATGCAGTTTTTTCTATTGCATTTGAAATAGCCTATTGTCTCTTTGTTCAGCCAGTTGGTTTTTAGATTGCCCTTGGACTTCAATTGACTTGGGGCCAAGATACTTTTCAGATTTTGATTTTTTCTGTAGATTAGTCTTGGCTCCCTCATAGTAATTGAGTTAATAAAGGTATCTTTTTTTAGAATATGCCAGTGTTTCTTTATTATATTCTTTATTTCCCATGTTCCTTCATTATATGTTGTCACAAAATTAACATGTCCTGAATATTCCTTTTCAGTTTGATGTTTTTTTGGAGGGACATGTTTACCTGTATTGAGAAGTCGTTTTCTATCCATGGAATTTACTTTTTTCATTGTTTCCGGTAAATTATAGGCATTGTACCCTCTAGCTTTGAATCTTTTACTAAGATTCTTAGCCTCTCTGTCATAGTCCTGTTTTTTTTAGCAGTTTCTTTTCAGCCTCTGGAACTGTCCCA
Organism: Bombina bombina; assembly: GCF_027579735.1. Taxonomy (NCBI): domain Eukaryota; kingdom Metazoa; phylum Chordata; class Amphibia; order Anura; family Bombinatoridae; genus Bombina; species Bombina bombina. Next base: position 128,736,735 of record NC_069510.1, read on the forward strand.
TAGGGATATTCTGGATCCATTTCTTATCGTGACCACTTTTAGCATGGAGATATCCATTGCTGTCTGTATCTTTTTTGTAAAGTTTGGAATGGATCTCATTGTTTTCTTGGAAAAAAATGACATCTAGAAAATCTATCTCATGTGGATTTGTCTTACTAGTAAACGATAAATTAAAATCATTGGTGTTTAGATTATTGACAAATTCATCCAAAAGAATAGAACTACCATCCCATATTAGGATGATATAATCTATATATCTGCCCCAAGCTACGATATTAGGTAGAAACACAATGTTTTGCCAGATGACTTCTTCTTCCCAAAGTCCCAGATAAAGATTTGCGTAGCTTGGGGCAAATTTCGTCCCCATTGCTGTTCCGGTGACTTGTAAAAAGTACTCCTTTTCAAAAAGGAAGAAGTTCTTTTCCAAAGTGAATCTAATTGCATCTAGCAAAAAAGATTGTAAGTGTTCATGTAGACTATTGTCTTTTTTTTAACCAAAAGCCTATAGATTGAATACCTTTTTCATGTGGGATGTTAGTGTATAATGCACTAACATCCATAGTAGCCCACAGATAGCCTTCTTTCCATTTTAGATTGCTAAATTTCTCCAGTGTGTCTGGGGTATCTCTTAAAAAGGATTTTAATTTAGGTACCAGAGGTTGTAAAAAGAAGTCTATGTACTCAGAGAGCTTTGCTGTTAAAGAGCCTATACCCGATACTATTGGTCTACCGGGAGGTTGTTCTAAGCTCTTGTGGACCTTAGGCAGGTGATAAAATAACGCCACCACTGGTGTGTCATTTTGAAGGTATTTCCACTCATTCTCATTCAATATTTTTAAGTCTCTGGCATCGTCCAGAAGATGTTTGTATTTTATAACAAATACATCTGTTGGATTGGATTTAAGTTTCTGATAAGTTTCATCTAATAGTCTCCTTGCTTCCCTTAGGTAGTCCACAGAGTGGACTACCTAAGGGAAGCAAGGAGACTATTAGATGACACAAATACATATCAGAAACTTAAATCCAATCCAACAGATGTATTTGTTATAAAATACAAACATCTTCTGGACGATGCCAGAGACTTAAAAATATTGAATGAGAATTAGTGGAAATACCTTCAAAATGACACACCAGTGGTGGCGTTATTTTATCACCTGCCTAAGGTCCACAAGAGCTTAGAACAACCTCCCGGTAGACCAATAGTATCGGGTATAGGCTCTTTAACAGCAAAGCTCTCTGAGTACATAGACTTCTTTTTACAACCTCTGGTACCTAAATTAAAATCCTTTTTAAGAGATACCCCAGACACACTGGAGAAATTTAGCAATCTAAAATGGAAAGAAGGCTATCTGTGGGCTACTATGGATGTTAGTGCATTATACACTAACATCCCACATGAAAAAGGTATTCAATCTATAGGCTTTTGGTTAAAAAAGACAATAGTCTACATGAACACTTACAATCTTTTTTGCTAGATGCAATTAGATTCACTTTGGAAAAGAACTTCTTCCTTTTTGAAAAGGAGTACTTTTTACAAGTCACCAGAACAGCAATGGGGACGAAATTTGCCCCAAGCTACGCAAATCTTTATCTGGGACTTTGGGAAGAAGAAGTCATCTGGCAAAACAATGTGTTTCTACCCAACATCGTAGCTTGGGGCAGATACATAGATGATATCATCCTAATATGGGATGGTAGTTCTATTCTTTTGGATGAATTTGTCAATAATCTAAACACCAATGATTTTAATTTATCGTTTACTAGTAAGACAAATCCACATGAGATAGATTTTCTAGATGTCATTTTTTTCCAAGAAAACAATGAGATCCATTCCAAACTTTACAAAAAAGATACAGACAGCAATGGATATCTCCATGCTAAAAGTGGTCACGATAAGAAATGGATCCAGAATATCCCTATGGGACAGTTCCAGAGGCTGAAAAGAAACTGCTCAAAAAAACAGGACTATGACAGAGAGGCTAAGAATCTTAGTAAAAGATTCAAAGCTAGAGGGTACAATGCCTATAATTTATCGGAAACAATGAAAAAAGTAAATTCCATGGATAGAAAACGACTTCTCAATACAGGTAAACATGTCCCTCCAAAAAAACATCAAACTGAAAAGGAATATTCAGGACATGTTAATTTTGTGACAACATATAATGAAGGAACATGGGAAATAAAGAATATAATAAAGAAACACTGGCATATTCTAAAAAAAGATACCTTTCTTAACTCAATTACTATGAGGGAGCCAAGACTAATCTACAGAAAAAATCAAAATCTGAAAAGTATCTTGGCCCCAAGTCAATTGAAGTCCAAGGGCAATCTAAAAACCAACTGGCTGAACAAAGAGACAATAGGCTATTTCAAATGCAATAGAAAAAACTGCATAGCCTGCACACACCATTTTTCATCAAATAAACCGACTAAGGAGTTTACATCCATGGTGACTAATAAACAATACAAAATCGAAAGCCTTTGTAACTGTCGGACGGATTTTACTGTATACCTATTGCAGTGTGGGTGTGGCCTTCAATATGTGGGAAGAACCACAAGACCTTTCAAAAAGAGGCTACTTGAACATATTAATAACATTGAAAATGGAGAGAAAATTCACAGTTTGTCAGCCCACTACAGAGAAAAACATAATCAAAAACCTACCTGCCTCAAAGGAACAATAATTGAGTGTGTACAACATGATAAAAGAGGGGGAGATAGAGAACTAAAACTTAGGAAAAGGGAGACGTACTGGATCTATACTCTAGGTTCTTTGAATCCTAAAGGACTGAATAAGGACATTGACCTAGCGGCCTTCCTAACATAGCATATTAATCCATAAATATATCTTATTATACTAAGTATATTTCAGTATATTCTAGTCATTTCTTATTATCCCCCTATATGTACTACTACCCCCCTCCCTCTCTCTTCCAAAAATTTCTAAGCCCTGCAATCCTGGCATCCTGTTTCTTAATATTCCCCTTTCCTTCAAAGATAGAAAAACTTTTACTATATATAAATTAAATTTTTATTAATATTTAATATTTATTAATCTATAAGCATTTCTCATTGATTTCTGCCCCCCCCCCCCCCCCCTGGGTATCCTATTACTCTTTTGATAATGTAGGACTTTTAACTAAATATTTTTTTTTTTTTTCATAATTTAATAAAAAAATTTCATAATTGATTATTTTTTCATATCATACTATATTGAATTTTCAATATTGTTTTTTTTTAAATATCAAGTTTTTAAACATCATGTTTCTATACAAATGTTACTGACAGTTTGTTTTGGATATATTATATGGAATTTAACCATGTATTTATTTATTTATTTTGTGTGTTAATGTATATATTTTTAAATGCTTTTTATGTAATCACTATACGCAATATTTGTTATTTAGGATGTTTTAATATGTTAGCTTTAAAAGCATTGACAAATTATGTATGGGCGGCATTTGAAACTACTGCTGCTTATAACTTATCATGAGATCTTGAGCTCCCGATTAAGGGAACATATGAACAGCCAATCCTTCTCCATGAGCGCCAGTAACAACTATGGAAGCACTGTCTTCACTTTGAATCACGTTATTGAAGGTCATGTGATCCGAGGATCCAATTGTAATACATAGGGGCGTGTCGCAGCTCCGCTTTAAAGCCGACGGACTAACTCACAGTCGGTAATCACTTTTCCTCTGAAGAAGAAGGTCGTGTACGGTGTAGACCTTCGAAACGTGTTAGGACTTCTATATATTTGTTATTGATGCCATTTTAAGGCTTATGAACTGTGCTGCATTTGTTTGTTAAAACCGTTCTTAAAAACGGATACTGCAACTGCTTTTTACCATGGTTATGCCACTATCTGGTTTTACCTTATTATGCCAATAAAATACCTCATATACATTTGAGGTTGCCTAGTGTGAGTGTTATTCTATACATTATTGTGCATTTAGACCAATCTGACGGGGTTGCACTATTATTGTTTTTCTGCTTTTCTCATCCCATCTATGTGAGTGAAGGCATTGGGAGACAAGCAACAAGCCTAAGGATACTTGCCACCACAAGGAAGGACTCTCTACTTACCCTACGCGACACTTACCTCATACAGATTGAGGTTAAGGAGAGTAAGTAGAACCCCCTGAGGGGCTAGTGTGATCCGCCACTTTGGGATTTCCACCTTTTCCTTCTCTGCACAAAGTATCACTTATGGACTCTATTTGCATGTATATTTTGTGGATTTACTTTTGCAATTGCATATTTTGACTGTATGTACTGTGATTCTTCTCTGTCCACTGTGGTGTTTTAGTATTAACAGCACCATCTGCTAGACCAGTGTATCTTTGCTCTAGCCAGCCTTTGATGTTTGATACTTAAAATATTTTTTATTTATATACTGCGAGAGTTTTATATATATATTTGTTTTTTTTTTAACTATTAACTACTTTCTTCATTCCCCAATTATTATCCAGCGATCCTATATTGTGACCCTTTATACACATAAATTAGCTCTTTACACAAGCGCCCCTATATTTTACCCTCTCTTGGTTACATATTTCTTGTTCTATATATTAGGACTGTGGGGTTTGGGGATCCCACTTCCCTAATAAGTAATTTTGGGGCAGCATAGTGAGCCATATATTCTCTTTTCACTTTTCATTATATATTTTTTTTTTAATTTTTTTTTTTTCTCTTCTTCCAAGTAAGGATTCTTACTGGCATCACCTATTTTGGCGCCGTTATCATAAATTTTTTTCTCTTTGCACATATATATATATATATATATATCTATCTATCCATATTTAGACATGTATATGTATATCTCTATGTTAAAGGGATATAAAACCCATATTTTTTCTTTCATAATTCCGATAAAGCAGCAATTTTTAGCAGCTTTCTAATTTACTCCTATTATCAATTTTTCTTTTTTCTCATGGTATCTTTATCTGAAAAAGCAGGAATGTAAGCTTAGGAGACCGCCCATTTTTGGTTCAGCACCTGGGTAGCACTTGCTGATTGGTGGCTACATTTAGCTGAGTAATATGTTGGCGCTTTATAAATAAACAATAATATTGATCTAAAAGACATCTACAATACTAGGTATAAAAAAACATGATGAATAACCAAAAGGGAAAATAGTTTCTCAGACAGGAGGAAAGGCATCTAAAACAGGGATGTTTAAGAGAAAATGGATTTTATCTTAAATTAGGGAACATTAAGATGCATACATTTCACACAATACCCTTGTGAGCGTGTATCTTACCATCAGTCAACGATAGCAATTCCAAAGCCAGATGATGAGACTCACTGCTTAAGCCTGCTACTGAACTTGTCACATATTATTAGAGCTGGGGAAAAGATTGGAAATTACTCACAGTAACTTACAGCATAAGACCTCCCAATACTAAAAAATGTTTAGTGGCACAAATCCCATGGGGCTAGCTAGATTACGCGTGGAGTGCTAACAGTTACGCTCGAGCGATAAGGGGTTCATCGCGGGTTTGTTGCTCGTATTACAAGTTGAAAGTAAACGCGATCGCATGAGTGCAATTAAAGTTAAAGCTCAACGGGTTAGCGCATCCTCACAGCTCTCGTTAACTGTTTCGCAAAACAAAAAAGTATCACAAAACACATAAAAAATAAATTACAAAGTACAGAATATGTCCTATGTATTTTTAAATAGATATTTCCATATATTTATGTATATGTCTATACCTATATATAATCATGTATACACAGTACTGTGCCAAAGTCTTAGGCCACCATTAGATTTGTTGTTTTAGTAAAGTTTTAATGACCATCCATATTTATTTTTCGGTCTCTTTATTAAGATACAAACAGAAAATACATTAAATACGTACACAACATGTAACCCCCCCCCCACAATTTTCAGAACAAAATGGCTTCTTCAGGCAGAAGTCAGTATTTAGTGTGACCTCCCTTGGCACTTTGGGGAGACTGTCCTGAGGTTTTCTGAAGTAATCTACTGTTATATTATATCAGGCTTCTTTCAGCACTTCCCAGAGGTCTTCTTTAGATTGTCTTTTATTTATTTCTCTGTCCAGTTGAACCCATCCAGCCTCTATAATATCTAGGTCTGGACTCTGTGGGTGCCAGTCCATGACTGTCAGTGTTTTATCAGCTGTTTTTCTCTCCAAATATGATTTCACTGTATTAGCAGTGTGCTTGGGATTGTTATGCTGAAAAATAAAACCATTCCCAAGCAGGCGCTTTCCAGAAGTAATGGCATGATGAATTAAAACCTGTCTGTACTTTGATGAATTAAAACCTGTCTGTACTTTGATGAATTAAAACCTGTCTGTACTTTCAGCATCCATGATCCTATCAATTCAGACAACACTGGCACAAATGCAGCCCCAAACCAGGACAGAACCTTCGCCATGTTTCACTGAAGACCACAAGCACTCATTCTTGCATCTCTACCCAACTCTTCTCACATATTGTGGACGATTGGACCCAAAAATGTCAAAACTTGGATTTGTCACTCCATAATACTCTTTCCCACTGATCTTCATTCCAATCTTTGTGAGCTTTAGCCTATCTTAGCCTTATCACCCTGGTACCCTTCCGAAAAAGTGGATTCTTGGCTGCTACCCTGCCACAAAGACCATTCCTGATCAAGCTTCTTCAGACTGTAGAAGGGTCAACTTGGCATCCCGAAGAAGCTGACAGATGCTGAGCTAGGTCCTTGCTGGACTTCTTCCGGTCTCTCAAAGAAACTTCTCATTAGATTTTGAAAGTTTTCTTGGCCGTCCAGTCCTTTTTTTGTCCTTGACCTCTCCTGCTTCTTCAAATTTCTTTATAACAGCTTGAAAACCACATCTTGAGTATCCAGTTTGTTTGTTGATTTCCCTTTGAGAGTGGCCTTAAAGGGACACTGGACCCAATTTGTTCTTTATGATTCAGATAGAGCAGCAATTTTAATCATCTTTCTAATTTACTCCTATTATTAATTTTTTGTCATTCTCTTGCTATCTTTATTTGCAAAAGAAGGCATATAAGCTAAGGAGCCAGCCAATTGTTGGTTCAGAACCCTGGACAGCACTTGTTTATTGGTGGGTGAATGTATCCACCAATCAGCAAGAACAACTCAGGTTGTTCACCAAAAATGGGTCAGCATCTAAACTTACATTCTTGCTTGCAAATAAAGATGCCAAGAGAATGAAGAAAATTTGATAATAGGAGTAAATTAGAAAGTTGCTTAAAATTGCTTCTCTATCTGAATCATGAAAGAAAAAATGTGGGTTCAATGTCCCTTTTTAATGATGCAAAAATATGATTTTATGTCTGTCAAATTCTGTGATCTTTGGCATTTTGAATGGAATGATGTGATTGAAAGTTGGGCGTATTAGCAAGCTTCCAATGAATTAAACTCATACCATATGTGTATGTAATGCTCAAGCATGTCTTGCACAAACCTGGTGTAATATACCTTTTTCACAGCAGTCATGTTGACATGAAATAGTAGGACAAATACAGGTGTTAGCAATTACATTAATTAGGGTTCCATTACATTTAGGTTTACGAGAGCCAGGTTCCTACTAATTCTCAAGGGTAAGGGGAGGTCACACTAAATACTTGTCACTTAAAGGGACACTGAACCCAAATTTTGTCTTTCGTGATTCAGAAAGAGGATGCAATTTTAAGCTGCTTTATAATTTACTCCCATTATCAAATTTTCTTTATTCTCTTGGTATCTTTATTTGAAAAGCAAGAATGTAAGTTTAAATGCCGGCCCATTTTTGGTGAACATATGTAATAATGGTAGATAGTGTAATCAAGCAAATAAAGGCCCCTTACAAAGAAGTATCCAATTATAATTATAACAGATAGTGCAAATGCACTGCAAATGCAAGGTTACATAACTAGTGGTATGTAGGGGGGTGCTGACTGTCGAGTATATAGAGGAATGAGCAAGAAAAATTTGACAGTACCTCAGCACTCAAAGGGTTATTACTATCAGGGAAGTAATAGTGTCAAGGAAGGGGTAAATGCCAGACAGTGGATATATAATAAAACGTAACTTTTACTAATATGCTGGTAAAAAATGAAGGTGTAATACATAAAGTATGTGTAATGACAAAGACATTTAAAACTTAGATTAAAAAAGGTATATACAATATGTGTGTGAGACCCCAAGGAGTCAAATATGGTCCAGTAATAAGTAGGTTACCACAAAGCCCAGCTCTAGGCCCACAAGGTTAACGGATTGCAGTAAAACTATCTGAAAAAGGGGATTGACCCCTGCAACAATTATTCTGAGCTATGCAATACTGTAACCGGAGGTATGGGCTGAGCTGCGTGGTAAAAACAAATTAAATAAGGTGAGAGCAAAGTCTCATAGGTGATGGACAATTAAGTACCCCAAAATTATTGCTTTGAGAGTCTCACACACAAAAAATACGCCTAATGCGCATTTCGCCGCTAGCACGGCTTTCTCAGAGGCTAACCAGAGTCTGGCCACTGACCCGGTATTTGTAACGCTCTCAGCTAATCAGTGATGGCTGAGAAACACACCTCTCAAATTAACCTATCGAGTGAGACCTGCCGTCATTGGTCAATAGACGGTCACATGTGAGAAAACAAGTCAGATGATATAGACAAATATCCGTTGTCATGGAGACCAGAAATGTAATGCTCCGGTACTCAGTGTAAGATATGACTTGTGTCGGGAGTCACGAATTTCAAAATCCGAGTACTGTTAATTATGTGTTATAAAGTAACAGGAATATTGAAATATCAAGTTTGTTCACAAAAATCGTAAATGAAGCAGATATTATTGTTGTGTCCTGAACTTGTATATTACTGGCAACAGATCCACAATTGCGACTTTGATAAACACTAATAACAGGTGCAAATATATTATAAGTGTTTGAATACAGGTCTGAATACGGGTCTTGATATTTCAATATTCCTGTTAATTTATAACACATAATTAAAGGGACACTGTACCCAAATTTTTTCTTTCGTGATTCAGATTGAGCATGAAATTTTAAGCAACTTTCTAATTTACTCCTATTATCAAATTTTCTTCATTCTCTTGGTATCTTTACCTTCTTTTTCAAATAATGATAGCAAGAGAACGAAGAAAAATTGATAATAGGAGTAAATTAGAAAGTTGCTTAAAATTGCATGCTCTTTCTGAATTACAAAAGAAAAAAATTGGGTTCAGCGTCCCTTTAACAGTACTCGGATTTTGAAATTTGTGACTCCCGACACAAGTCATATCTTACACTGAGTACCGGAGCATTACATTTCTGGTCTCCATGACAATGGATATTTGTCTATTTCATCTGACTTGTTTTCTCACATGTGACCGTCTATTGACCAATGACGGCAGGTCTCACTCGATAGGTTAATTTGAGAGGTGTTTTTCTCAGCCATCACTGATATGCTGAGAGTGTTACAAATACCGGGTCAGTGGCCAGACTCTGGTTAGCCTCTGAGAAAGACGTGCTAGCGGCGAAATGCGCATCAGGCGTATTTTTTGTGTGTGAGACTCTCAAAGCAATAATTTTGGGGTACTTAATTGTCCATCACCTATGAGACCTTGTTCTCGCCTTATTTAATTTGTTTTTACCACGCAGCTCAGCCCATACCTCCGGTTACAGTATTGCTTAGCTCAGAATAATTGTTGCAGGGGTCAATCCCCTTTTTCAGATAGTTTTACTGCAATCCGTTAACCTTGTGGGCCTAGAGCTGGGCTTTGTGGTAACCTACTTATTACTGGACCATGTTTGACTCCTTGGGGTTTCACACACATATTGAATATACCTTTTTTAATCTAAGTTTTAAATGTCTTTGTCATTACACATACTTTATGTATTACACCTTCATTTTTTACCAGCATATTAGTAAAAGTTACGTTTTATTATATATCCACTGTCTGGCATTTACCCCTTCCTTGACACCATTACTTCCCTGATAGTAATAACCCTTTGAGTGATGAGGTACTGTCAACTTTTTCTTGCTCATTCCTTCATTTTTGGTGAACAACCTGGGTTGTCCTTGCTGATTGGACAGCACCAATAAACAAGTGCTGGTCAGGGTCTGAACCAAAAATTGTCTGGCTCCTTAGCTTAGATGCCTTCTTTTTCACATAAAGATAGCAAGAGAATGAAGAAAAAATGATAATAAGAGTAAAGTAGAAAGTTGCTTAAAATTGCATGCTCTTTCTGAATCATGAAAGAAAAATTTTCGGTTTAGTTTCCCTTTAAGCCTATATAAGCTGTTTTTTTCTGATTTGTTTCTGTTTTTTAATAATACATACAAATATCCTGTATTTTCTGGTTATATATATATATATATATATATATATATATATATATATATATATATATATATAAAATATGTATTTATGAATAAATAGAACATATTATTCTATGTAAAGAACATTGGAATGTGAAATATTAATATTTTCATGTTGGGTTAGCGCACTTGAGAATATGCAATCAGGTTTGCGCGAGAGTAGGGTTTTAGGTTTTTTTCCACACTTTTTTGCTCCATTGACTGCTATTGGGGATTACCGCGTTATCACACAACATTCTAAGATCGTGTTTTTACGTGGAAGAGTTATTGCACGAGGGAAAACAGTTTACTTTCAACTTGTAATACCGCTCCATTTGTAATCTGGCCCATAATGTTGCATACATATGACTATATATACATACATATGACTATATATACATACCTATGACTATATATACATACCTATGACTATATATACATACATATGACTATATATACATACATATGACTATATATACATACCTATGACTATATATACAAACATATGACTATATATACATACCTATGACTATATATACATACCTATGAATATATATACATTACATACATATGACTATATATACATACCTATGACTATATATACATACATATGACTATATATACATACCTATGACTATATATACATACCTATGACTATATATACATACATATGACTATATATACATACCTATGACTATATATACATACATATGACTATATATACATACCTATGACTATATATACATACATATGACTATATATACATACATATGACTATATATACATACCTATGACTATATATACATACCTATGACGATATATACATACCTATGACGATATATACATACATATGACTATATATATATATATACCTATGACTATATATACATACATATGACTATATATACATACCTATGACTATATATACATACATATGACTATATATACATACCTATGACTATATATACATACATATGACTATATATACATACCTATGACTATATATACATACATAAGACTATATATACATACATATGACTATATATACATACCTATGACGATATATACATACATATGACTATATATATATACCTATGACTATATATACATACATATATTTTTTTATCTGAGTACACATTGTTCACATTTTCTTCATGCCAAGTATTAAAGGAACATGAAACCAAAAATGTTCTTTCATGAATCAGAGCATAGAGCACATTCCCATTTACTTCTATTATCAATTTGCTTCATTATCTTAGTATCCTTTGTTGAAGAAGCAGCAGCAGCAATGCCCTACTGGGAGCTAACTGAACACATCAATAAGCCAATAACAAGATGTATTTATGTGCAGCCACCAGCTGCTTAGCATACCTAGGAATTGTTTTCAACAAAGGATACCAAGAGAACTAATCATATTAGATAACAGAAGTACATTGGAAAGTTGTTTAAAATAGTGTGCTCTATCTGAAACATGAAGTAAAACATTTGGGTTTCATGTCTTTTCAAGAAATAATTATTTCACGCAAAACACCTTATTTCAGAAAGTATAACAAGGGCCTTAGTAATGTCTGTTCAAAATAATGAATGCATTGCAGTAATTATTAATAGTTTTCTTTACTGAGTTATTCATTTTACTCTCTTTAGGTGTCTTTTTAATGCATTGCTAGTCCAGGAGTAGTAAATTAGTAAAGAAGGTCAATTTTGTTATTTTTGCTAGGTGCAACACATTCACTAAACACCAAATCACTTTATAAACTACAACCAGAGCCATAAACAGACAGGTTATGCTAGTACACGTGGCAGAATGCAGGTAAATAATACATTGCTATTGCTGGCAAGTAGCTGATATTGTCTAGTGACTTGTGTAACATACTTATCACCTGACCTATAAAAGATAATACCACTCGCTAATCGCTATAACGCTTGGGATATTGTGTACGATAAAAGCTTCTCATGCCATATAAACCAGATAATATCAATGTTAAAGGCCACTTCCGGTTTCGTTTTGGTTTGCCAATGACGTAATCGTGAAAGTACTCTATCTCCGCCAGCACACAACATATTTTTCCTCTTCCGGTCCCGACTTCCGCCGGAAGTCGTTCGCGTTGTGGCACCGAGGTTTCCGTTTCTGGGACCCCGGGCGCAGTGAGGGAGGTCGGTGCAGCGGCGGCCTCCTCCTGTAGGCGGGTGTCATGGCGGAGTTGGTGCAGGGACAGAGCGCTGCTCCCGTCGGGATAAAGTCGGAGGCGTACGCGGAGGCGCTGCACCGGGTCCGGCAGGTGAGGCAGCAGGGGGAGCAGGCCGCAGCCGGGGGAGGGGAGTAAGGGGGCAACTAGCCGCGAGGGGAACAGCTGTTACACAGAGCCCGAATGAGCAGGACATAGTCATTGTACGTGTGCTGAGGCTAGGCCCGGCCACATGTTGCCTGCAGGCCCAGGCTGGGGGACATAACGGGCAGTGTACGTATGGTTACCTGCCTGTGTCTAGCAGAGACTCACATCTGGTAGTGTAGGGAGCCACAACAACACGTATTCACCCTCTTACTGTGCCCTTATGGTAGTGGTCTGTACTGCTGCCCTACCAATAGTGCATGTGGCACCGGCTAGTGACCCTAGAAGCATGTGGCCCACTTAGATATCTTTTAGCATCCTGCAACTCCCTTAGTCGTCTCGTCTGACACTGTTTCACTCCCTTAGACGTCTCTCCCCCCCTTACCCTCTTGTGCTGTGCGACTACCATAGATGTGTCCCCCCATCTTGCGCTGTGCGACTCCCTTAGACATCTCCCCCCTGATGCTGTGCGACTCCCTTAGACGTCTCCCCCCCCGGCGCCGTGCGACTCCCTTAGACTTCCCCCCCGGTGCCGTGCGACTCCCTTAGACTCCCCCCCCCCCCCCGACGCTGTGCGACTCCCTTAGACATCTCCCCCCTGTGCGACTCCCTTAGATGTCTTCCCCGGCGCCGTGCGACTCCCTTAGACGTCTCCCCACCCCCCGGCGCCGCGCGACTCCCTTAGACGTCTCCCCCCGCACTGAGCGACTCCCTTAGACGTCTCCCCCCGCACTGAGCGACTCCCTTAGACGTCTTTCCCCCCCTGGCGCCTAGCGACTCCCTTTGACGTCTTTTCCCCCCCTGACGCCGAGCGACTCCCTTAGACGTCTTTTCCCCCCCTGACGCCGAGCGACTCCCTTAGACGTCTCCCCCGACGCCGAGCGACTCCCTTAGACGTCTCCCCCCCCCCTGATGCCGAGCGACTCCCTTAGACGCCTTCCCCCCCTGGCGCAGAGCGACTCCCTTTGACGTCTTTTCCCCCCCTGACGCTGAGCGACTCCCTTAGACGTCTTTTCCCCCCCTGACGCCGAGCGACTCCCTTAGACGTCTCTCCCCCCCTGGCGCCAAGCGACTCCCTTAGACGTCTCCCCCGACGCCGAGCGACTCCCTTAGACGTCTCCCCCCCCCCCCCTGATGCCGAGCGACTCCCTTAGACGCCTTCCCCCCCTGGCGCCGAGCGACTCCCTTAGACGTCTCCCCCCCCCTGGCGCCGTGCGACTCCCTTAGACGTCTTCCCGGCGCCGTGCGACCCCCTTAGACGCCCCCCCCCCCCGGCGCTGTGCGACCCCCCTTAGACGTCCCCCCCCCCCGGCGCCGTGCGACTCCTTTAGATGTCTTCCCCCCCCCCTTAGACGTCCCCCCCTCTGGTGCCGTGTGACACCCCCCCTTAGACGTCTCCCCCTCCTGGCACCGTGCGACCCCCTTAAACGTCTTTTCCCCTTAGAAGTCTCCCTCCCCCGATGCCGTCCTACTACCTTAGACGTCTTCCCCCCTGGTACCGTGTGATTTTTAGACCCCCCCCCCCCCCCCCCGGGCACTAAGGAGCCATAGCCCTTACATTTTTACTTACGGCTTTGTATGTCTCTGCATATGCATTTTAATATATTTATATAATTATTTCCTGGCTCTTCATTTTTGATTGCCCTGTATATTCTATGGGTATATTCTACATTTGTATTTGTCAACCCATCTCATAGGCACATCTTGTTAGCCTCTATTGTCCCCATACATGTGCTTTTACTATTGACTGTTTCCATGGAGGCCTCTACGGTTCACTTTAGGAGGCCATTAACCTTTACCGCTTTCCCTGGGTGCACACGGTTAGCCTATACGTCTCCCCCCCCGGCTGCATGTGGTCAGAGAATACCTGTTCCCCTGGGTGCATGTGGTCGACCTATACATTTTCCATAAGCATGAGCCAATAACCCACACTGCAGAGCTAGCTACAATCATATATGGGTCCCCTTGGCGCATGCAGTTGCCCTGACCGATTCCCCTTGGCGCATGCAGTTGCCCTGACCGATTCCCCTAGGCGCATGCAGTTGCCCTGAACAATCCCCCTAGGCGTGTCTGCATGGTTCCCACAGCCGCAGATTAACCTATATTGTTGCCTGCTGGTCTCCCTGGTCAACACTGATAGTGCATTTTACACACACATTTTGTACATGGCGGTCCCATCTCCCCCCTCATACTGCCCTTTATAAATAATACAGCAAAATGTTCTCCAGCGCATTGCATTCTAGTTTTTAAGTGGATAAATAAGTGCAATATAAACACACATACAGTAGAAGGCCTTGCGCTAGTTAGAGTATACCGTCTGGGTAGTGATTGTCGTTGTCTGCATCATTTGTTTATTTTAGAGTCATGGCGATGTCAGCCCTGAAGAGCTTGCACGGTACCTCCATGTGCTACAGGTACTAATGACTTCTATATCACAAGAATGGCTTTCTACACTTGTCTACAGTTTTCCATGGGTTGTGAAATCCAGCTTGTAGCATCTAACACTGGGTATTTTATAATTATATGTGCACCTTTCCCTGGCACTCTAATATATTTAGCAGGTAAATCACTAGCTTTCCTGGCTTCTTAGTTTGAGACAAATTGGCTAACCTCTGTTTTGCTTGCCCTATGCTCACTTCCTCTGTCTACACTTTATGCTGATGTCTTCTTCACTAACTAATGTGAAACCTGATTAATTTCAGAAGCCAATATTCACAATTTTCTAATTTTGCCTTCTAAATTGCATATATGTGGGTGTACTGTGTATGTATAGGTGTGTGTATGTGTATATATATATATATATATATATATATATATATATATATATAATGTGTGTAATTAATTTATTTTGCAAGATGCATTGTGTATGGAAATCATATGCACATAATCATATAACACATAAAATAGTTTCCTGCACACTAAGCTCTAATCCCTGCAAATGTTTGTAAATTTGGCGGTACCGCTATGTTACTATGCAGGTTGACTGTTTGTGCACACATTTTGTAAATTACCGAGCATGCTGAATTACCTAATGTGTTATTAGCTTAGACTAAGTTTTTGCTGATAGTAAATTTTAGTCGTTATTTTGCTGGCCAGCTTAGTGTTCAGGAAACTATTATATGTTATATGATTATGTGCATATGATTTCCATACATAATGCATCTTGCTAAATAAATTGTGTGTATATGTATATGTGTGTATATATATATATATATATATATATATATATATATACATACACATTTTGTATTTGTGTGTGTATATATATATATATATATATATATATATTGTGATTGGTAGATTGTGGTCACATGATACTAGCAGAAGAAATGGAATTAACTGAAATAAAAATATTTAATTAAAATTTAGACAGTCTGAATGCATTTTTGTTTTATTATTCATTCGTTGACTATGCAATTTAACTGTATTGAAAGGGACAGTCTACTCCAAAATTGTTATTGTTTAAAAAGATAGATAAACCCTTTATTACCCATTCCCCAGTTTTGCATAAATACTTGTATTAATATACTTTTTACCTCTGATTACCTTGTATCTAAGCATCTTCTGACTTTTTATTTATCTATTGACTTGCATTTTAGCCGGTTAGTGCTGTTTTATGCTGACTATTAAATAACTCGACAGACGTGGACACAATGTTATCTATATGACCCACATGAATTAGCAGTGTCTTGCTCTGAAAAGCTAATAAAAAGCATGCGATAAGAGGCTGTCTGTAGTGGCTTAGAAACAGGCAGATATGTAGAGGTTTAAAGGGATACTGAACCCAAATTTTTTCTTTCGTGATTCAGAAAGAGCATGCAATTTTAAGAATCTTTCTAATTTACTCCTATTAGCAATTTTTCTTCGTTCTCTTGCTATCTTTATTTGAAAAAGAAGGCACCTAAGCGTTTTTTTGGTTCAGGACTCTGGACAGTACTTGGTGGGTGAATTTATCCACTAATCGGCAAGAACAATACGTAAAGAAGTTTAGTTGAACTGTGTAAACACTCTACCAGATCTAGCCACCCTTACTAATGGAGTCTCTCACAACCCAGGTTGTTTACCAAAAATGGGCCAGCATCTAAACTTACATTCTTTCATTTTTATTTGATAATGGGAGTAAATTAGAAAATTTCTTAAAATTTAATGCTCTATCTGAATCGCAAAAGAAAAAATGTGGGTTCCGTGTCCCTTTAAATGTTATAAAGTTTTATTAAAGGGACATAATACCCATATGCTAAATCACTTGAAACTGATGCAGTATAACTGTAAAAAGCTGACAGGAAAATATCACCTGAGCATCTCTATGTAAAAAAGGAAGATATTTTACCTCACAATCTCCTCAGCTCAGCAGAGTAAGTTCTGTGTAAAAAGTTATACTTGGCTGCTGCTGCCCAGCTGCAGGTAATAAAAAATGAAGAAGTGAACAGCCAATCAGCATCAGCAGTGCTGAGGTCATGAACTCTCTTACTGTGATCTCATGAGATTTCACTTAACTCTCATGAGATTTCATAGTAATCTTCCTTATTATTAATAGGGAAATAAGATGAGAGTGCACAAAAGCTCGCTCCTTTTGCCTGTCCCGGGACAGACATACGGATTTGCTGCTTAGAAGTCCTTTACAATGGGATGTGGCTACTGAGGAACTTTTTTTCATAGAGATGTTCAGGGGATATTTTCCTGTCAGCTTTTTACAGCTATGCTGCATCACTTTCAAGTGTTTTAACATTTGGATATTATGGCCCTTTAATATAACAATTTTGGTTGTGCTAAGCTGGGGAATCGGTTGTAAAGGCACTATCTTTTTAAGCAATAACAATTTTGGTATTGACTCTCTTTAAAGGAACATTAAACACTTAAATATGGTAATATAAAATGATACATTGTGTGTATATATAGATACAACTTTGCAATATACTTTCATTATTTATTTTGTCCCCTTTTCCTGTAATTCCATTCTGAAGTTGTGAGCTTTTCAGTTCTTGTTAGAAATGGAAGTGCAGGACACTGTTATATTGCACACAGCCATTGGCTGCAAACTCTAGTGACCTATTTATAACTGTCTCTAATTGGCCACAGCAGAGAAGGTAACCTAAGTTACAACATGGCAGCTCCCAATGTTTTATAGTTAAAACTTTACACTTAGTTTGTCAATATTTAAGAAGCTAATACATTAAAAATACATCCTTATGTTATTCTCTAATTTTCTTTGAATGCATTATTCTATCTAATTATTTAGTATTTTATGTCTCTTTTAAAGGACCATTTTTTTCTGTAGATTTGCATAAACAGATGCATAATAAAAAGACAATACAATAGCACTTAGCCTGAACCTCACATGAGTAGTAGTTTTCAGTTATGTCTATTTCCACTCACCCTGTATCATGTGACAGCCACCAACAAATCACAAATGCATACAGTATATTCTGTGAACTCTTGCACATTCTCAATAGGAGCAAGTGACTTAAAGTGTAAATATAAAAATACATTTTGTTAATGGAAGTAAATTGGAAAATTGTTTAAAATTGCTGCTCTTTCTTAATCATGAAAGTTTAATTTTCACTTGAGTGTCCCTTTAATTATCCTTTTAAGGTATTAAAGTAGAACCTATTTGAAGAGCGCTAGTATATTGTGTAGTATCCATCCTGTTGTAGCAGTGTAATATCTCTTAACCTCTTAAAGGGACACTGAACCCAAATTTTTTCTTTCATGGTTCAGATAGAGCATGACATTTTAATTTACTCCTGTTAATTTTAATTGTTTTAATTTTAAAAGCAGGGATGTAAATCTTAGCAGCCAGCCCATTTTAGGTTCAGTACCATGGATAGCGCTTGCTTATTGGAGGCTTACATTTACCCACCAATAAGCAAGCATAACCCAGGTTCTCAACTAAAAATGGGCCGGCTCCTATGCATCAGATTCCTGCTTTTTAAATAAAGATAGCAAGAGAACGAAGACAAATTGATAATAGGAGTAAATTAGAAAGTTGCTTAAAATTGCATGCTCTATCTGAATCATGAAAGAAAATTTTTGGGTTCATTGTCCCTTTAAGGGCCGGGCATTTCAGACTAAAACTTCCCCAAAAACAGAGCATTTTTGCCATCACTACATTTAAACAGAAATAGAGCCTTTTTTATATTTACCTATCAAAACTATATATTCTGTTTTAGTAGACAACCCAAAGTATTGATCTAGGCCCATTTTGGTATCTTCCATGCCACCAAATTTTAAATTTTCCTTTAATTTGCTTGTCCCACTGTATTATGTTACAGCCATTTAGACTCATACGTATATACTGATTTCATGCACATGCTCAGTAGCAGCTAGTGCCTGTGTGCATATAACTGTCATGTGACAGCCTTCAGCCAATCATAGACTCATACTTACACTGATTTTATGCACATGCTCAGTAGGAGCTGGTGCCCTCAGTGTGCATGTGACAGCCATCAGCCAATCATAGACTCGTACGTATTCATTGGTTTCATGCACATGCTCAGTAGGAGCCGGTGCCCTCAGTGTGCATGTAACTATCATGTGACAGCCATCAGCCAATCATAGACTCATACTTGCACTGATTTTATGCACATGCTCAGTAGGAGCTGGTGCCCTCAGTGTGCATGTGACAGCCATCAGCCAATCATAGACTCGTACGTATTCATTGGTTTCATGCACATGCTCAGTAGGAGCTGGTGCCTGTGTGCATTTAGCCAATCATAGACTCATACTTGCACTGATTTTATGCACATGCTCAGTAGTTGCTGGTGCCTCAGTGTGCATATAAAGACTGTGCACAACTTGATAGTAAGTACATTGGAACGTCTGTTAATGAGAGGTACTAAAATGTTAATTTTCCTTTGTTCTCTAAGTATTGGCTTTTAAAGGGATAGTCAACGTCAGAATTAGTATTTTTTTAAATGGAAAGATAATCCCTTTATTACACATTCCCCAGTTTTGCATAACCAACCTATGTGATAACCGTGTAAGCCTCTGCAAACTGCCCCCTTATCTCAGTTCTTTTGACCGACTTGCATTTCAGCCAATCAGTGCTGACTCTTAGGTAACTCCACGGGCGTGAGCACAATGTTATCTATATGCACACATAAACTAACGCCCTTTAGTTGTGTAACTCAAAATGCATTCAGATAAGAGGCAGCCTTCAAGGGCTAAGAAATTAGCATATGAGCCTACCTAGGTTTAGCTTTCTACTAATAATACCAAGAGAAAAAAAGCAAAATTGATGATAAAAGTAAATTGGAAAGTTGTTGAAAATGACATGCCCTGTCTGAATCATGTTTATTTTTTACTAGACTGTACCTTTAACTAAAAAATGACAGATAAGAAAATGAGGTATTCTCTCCCTACAAGATCACCCCACTGTATCGTGTTTTGATTTGTTTGCAGAAACAACTATTGAAGCTATAAAAAAACACCTAAAGGAACCATTTTCCATAATCTCCTGTTTTTTAATAGCTTCATATTTGATCAACTTTTCAGCTGCACTATATTGGAAGGAGAAAAATGTTTTACCTTAACCATTTAAATAGCTTTCCTTAAATGGACACTGAACCCAATTTTTTTCTTTCGTGATTCAGATAGAGCATGCAATTTAAGGCAACTTTCTAATTTACTCCTATTATCAAATTTTCTTTATTCTCTTGGTATCTTTATTTGAAATGCAAGAATGTAAGTTTAGATGCCGGCCCATTTTTGGTGAACAACCTAGGTTGTCCTTGCTGATTGGTGGATAAATTCATCCACCAATCAAAAACTGCTGTCCAGAGTCTGAACCAAGAAAAAAAAGCTTAGATGCCTTTTTTTCAAAGAAAGATAGCAAGAGAACAAAGAAAGATTGATAATAGAAGTAAATTAGAAAGTTGCTTAAAATTGCTTCTCTATCTGAATCACGAAAGAAAATATTTGGGTTCAGTGTCCCTTTAACTAAAGCAATAATATTTTTTATTTTAAATGCTCGCCCCTCCCTCCTTACACTGAGGTCCTCGTGCAGATCTATCCCTCTACAAACCGTCCTTTTTTCATTGGGCTGCAGCTTCTTGAAACTTTGTAAGAGTTCATTCTGTGCACATAGATCTGCAGGGGAACAACGGCGTTACAGGGACAGTAAAGTCAAAATTAAAGGGACAGTCTACTCCAGGAGGTTTGTTGTTTAAAAAGACAATCGGTGCTGACTCCTAGGTAACTCTACTGGAGTGACAACAATGTTATCTATATTGCACACATGGGCTTACCTATGTTTAGATTACAACAAAGAATACCAAGAGAACAAAGCAAATTTGATGAAAGAAGCAAACTAAGTTGTTTAAAATGACATGCCCTATCGGAATCATGAAAGTTTAATTTTGACTAGACTATCCCTTTAAAGGGACACTAAACCCACATTTTTTCTTTCATGATTCAGATAGAGAATACAATTTTAAACAACATTCCAATTTTATTTATCTAATTTGCTTAATTCTTCAGATATCTTTTGTTGAAGAAATAGAAATGCAAATGGATGAGCCAAAATGCGAGGCATCTATGTGCAGCCACCAATCAGCAGCTACTGAGCCTATTTAGATATGATTTTCAACAAAGGATACATAGAGAATGATACATATTAGATAATAGAAGTAAATTTGAAAGTTGTTTAAAATTGCACTATCTTTCTAAATCATGAAATATTTTTTTTTGTTTTCATGTCCCTTTAAACCTCGATTCAGATAGATCATGCAATCTTAAAACACCTTACCAATTTACTTATCTAATTTGCTTCATTCTTTTGGTATCAATTGTTAAAAAGCATAGCTAGGTAGGCTCAAGGGCAATGCTCTGTGAGCTATCTGCTTGTGTTCAGCTAGCTCCCAGTAGAGCATTGCTCTCCAAAGGATACCAAGAGAATGAAGCAAACTTGTTAAAAGCAAATCTGAAAATTGTATGCTCTATCTGAATCATGAATGGGGGGAAAAAAAGTTTCCCTTTTAAGGTCTATTTCTAAGATTTATCAACGGGTGTGAGTGCCACCGGTTTGCATAAGAGAACCTGTAGCCTAGATTTAAGAAGCAGTGGTCAGCACTCCCTTCACCTGTTATGTGGCATATGTAAATTCAACCCCCCCACGACTTCCAACCAGATAGATTGACGGCACTTGCTTGCACGTGAGCATGGGGTGGTGTTGCACACTAGTCGTAGTGTGCAATAGTAAATGTGGGCAGCATATTGCTACCCTCTCCATGCGAAGCTGGGTGGACAAGGGACGGAGATATACACAAATACTTATACATACATTATATGAGAGATATACACAAATGCTTATACATATATTCTATGAGAGATATACACAAATGCTTATACATATATTCTATGAGAGATATACACAAATGCTTATACATATATTCTATGAGAGATATACACACATACTTATACATATATTCTATGAGAGATATACACACATACTTATACATATATTATATGAGAGATATACACATACTTATACATATATTCTATGAGAGATATACACAAATGCTTATACATATATTCTATGAGAGATATATACACAAATGCTTATACATATATTCTATGAGAGATATACACACATACTTATACATATATTATATGAGAGATATACACATACTTATACATATATTATATGAGAGATATACACAAATGCTTATACATATATTCTATGAGAGATATACACAAATGCTTATACATATATTCTGAGAGATATACACAAATGCTTATACATATATTCTGAGAGATATACACAAATGCTTATACATATATTATATGAGAGATATACACACATACTTATACATATATTATATGAGAGATATACACATACTTATACATATATTCTATGAGAGATATACACAAATGCTTATACATATATTCTATGAGAGATATACACACATACTTATACATATATTATATGAGAGATATATACAAATACTTATACATATATTCTATGAGAGATATACACACATACTTATACATATATTATGAGAGATATATACAAATACTTATACATATATTCTATGAGAGATATACACACATACTTATACATATATTATATGAGATATACACAAATACTTATACATATATTCTATGAGAGATATACACACATACTTATACATATATTATATGAGAGATATATACACAAATACTTATACATATTATATGAGATATACACACATACTTATACATATATTCTATGAGAGATATACACAAATGCTTATACATATATTCTATGAGAGATATACACAAATGCTTATACATATATTCTGAGAGATATACACAAATGCTTATACATATATTCTGAGAGATATACACAAATGCTTATACATATATTCTATGAGAGATATACACACATACTTATACATATATTATATGAGAGATATGCACATACTTATACATATATTATATAAGAGATATACACAAATGCTTATACATATATTCTATGAGAGATATACACAAATGCTTATACATATATTCTATGAGAGATATACACACATACTTATACATATATTATATGAGAGATATAGAATAGAATATACATATATTCTATGAGAGATATACACACATACTTATACATATATTATATGAGAGATATACACATACTTATACATATATTATATGAGCGATATACACAAATGCTTATACATATATTCTATGAGAGATATACACAAATGCTTAAACATATATTCTATGAGAGATATACACAAATGCTTATACATATATTCTGAGAGATATACACAAATGCTTATACATATATTCTATGAGAGATATACACAAATGCTTATACATATATTATATGAGAGATATGCACATACTTATACATATATTATATAAGAGATATACACAAATGCTTATACATATATTCTATGAGAGATATACACAAATGCTTATACATATATTCTATGAGATATATACACACATACTTATACATATATTATATGAGAGATATACACACATACTTATACATATATTATATGAGCGATATACACAAATGCTTATACATATATTCTATGAGAGATATACACAAATGCTTATACATATATTCTATGAGAGATATACACAAATGCTTATACATATATTCTATGAGAGATATACACAAATGCTTATACATATATTCTGAGAGATATACACAAATGCTTATACATATATTCTATGAGAGATATACACACATACTTATACATATATTATATGAGAGATATACACATACTTATACATATATTATATAAGAGATATACACAAATGCTTATATATATATTATATGAGAGATATACACAAATGCTTATACATATATTCTATGAGAGATATACACAAATGCTTATACATATATTCTATGAGAGATATACACACATACTTATACATATATTCTATGAGAGATATACACACATACTTATACATATATTATATGAGAGATATACACACATACTTATACATATATTATATGAGAGATATACACATACTTATACATATATTCTATGAGAGATATACACACATACTTATACATATATTTTATGAGAGATATACACACATACTTATACATATATTATATGAGAGATATACACATACTTATACATATATTCTATGAGAGGTATACACACATACTTATACATATATTTTATGAGAGATATACACAAATGCTTATACATATATTATATGAGAGATATACACAAATGCTTATACATATATTCTATGAGAGATATACACACATACTTATACATATATTCTATGAGAGATATACACACATACTTATACATATATTCTATGAGAGATATACACACATACTTATACATATATTCTATGAGAGATATACACAAATGCTTATACATATATTTTATGAGAGATATACACAAATGCTTATACATATATTCTATGAGAGATATACACAAATGCTTATACATATATTCTATGAGAGATATACACACATACTTATACATATATTATATGAGAGATATACACACATACTTATACATATATTATATGAGAGATATACACATACTTATACATATATTCTATGAGAGATATACACACATACTTATACATATATTCTATGAGAGGTATACACACATACTTATACATATATTTTATGAGAGATATACACAAATGCTTATACATATATTCTATGAGAGATATACACACATGCTTATACATATATTCTATGAGAGATATACACACATACTTATACATATATTATATGAGAGATATACACACATACTTATACATATATTCTATGAGAGATATACACACATACTTATACATATATTCTATGAGAGATATACACACATACTTATACATATATTCTATGAGAGATATACACACATACTTATACATATATTATATGAGAGATATACACACATACTTATACATATATTATATGAGAGATATACACACATACTTATACATATATTCTATGAGAGATATACACACATACTTATACATATATTCTATGAGAGATATACACACATACTTATACATATATTCTATGAGAGATATACACACATACTTATACATATATTCTATGAGAGATATACACACATACTTATACATATATTCTATGAGAGATATACACACATACTTATACATATATTCTATGAGAGATATACACACATACTTATACATATATTCTATGAGAGATATACACACATACTTATACATATATTCTATGAGAGATATACACACATACTTATACATATATTCTATGAGAGATACACACATACTTATACATATATTCTATGAGAGATACACAAATGCTTATACATATATTATATGAGAGATATACACACATACTTATACATATATTATATGAGAGATATACACACATACTTATACATATATTCTATGAGAGATACACACATACTTATACATATATTATATGAGAGATATACACACATACTTATACATATATTCTATGAGAGATATACACACATACTTATACATATATTCTATGAGAGATATACACACATACTTATACATATATTCTATGAGAGATACACAAATGCTTATACATATATTCTATGAGAGATACACAAATACTTATACATATATTATATGAGAGATATACACACATACTTATACATATATTCTATGAGAGATATACACACATACTTATACATATATTCTATGAGAGATACACACATACTTATACATATATTATATGAGAGATATACACACATACTTATACATATATTCTATGAGAGATATACACACATACTTATACATATATTATATGAGAGATATACACATACTTATAAATATATTATATAAGAGATATACACAAATGCTTATATATATTATGAGAGATATACACAAATGCTTATATACAGGTATAATATATGTATAAGTATGTGTGTATATCTCTCATATAATATATGTATATGAGAGATATACACACATACTTATACATATATTATATGAGAGATATACACACATACTTATACATATATTATATGAGATATATATACACATACTTATACATATATTATATGAGAGATATACACACATACTTATACATATATTATATGAGATATATATACACAAATACTTATACATATATTATATGAGAGATATACACACATACTTATACATATATTATATGAGAGATATACACAAATGCTTATACATATTTTCTATGAGAGATATACACAAATGCTTATACATATATTCTATGAGAGATATACACACATACTTATACATATATTATAAATTCAACCCCCCCACGACTTCCAACCAGATAGATTGACGGCACTTGCTTGCACGTGAGCATGGGGTGGTGTTGCACACTAGTCGTAGTGTGCAATAGTAAATGTGGGCAGCATATTGCTACCCTCTCCATGCGAAGCTGGGTGGACAAGGGACGGAGATATACACAAATACTTATACATACATTATATGAGAGATATACACAAATGCTTATACATATATTCTATGAGAGATATACACAAATGCTTATACATATATTCTATGAGAGATATACACAAATGCTTATACATATATTCTATGAGAGATATACACACATACTTATACATATATTATATGAGAGATATACACATACTTATACATATATTCTATGAGAGATATACACAAATGCTTATACATATATTCTATGAGAGATATACACACATACTTATACATATATTATATGAGAGATATATACAAATACTTATACATATATTCTATGAGAGATATACACACATACTTATACATATATTATGAGAGATATATACAAATACTTATACATATATTCTATGAGAGATATACACACATACTTATACATATATTATATGAGATATACACAAATACTTATACATATATTCTATGAGAGATATACACACATACTTATACATATATTATATGAGAGATATATACACAAATACTTATACATATTATATGAGATATACACACATACTTATACATATATTCTATGAGAGATATACACAAATGCTTATACATATATTCTATGAGAGATATACACAAATGCTTATACATATATTCTATGAGAGATATACACACATACTTATACATATATTCTATGAGAGATATACACACATACTTATACATATATTATATGAGAGATATACACACATACTTATACATATATTATATGAGAGATATACACATACTTATACATATATTCTATGAGAGATATACACACATACTTATACATATATTTTATGAGAGATATACACACATACTTATACATATATTATATGAGAGATATACACATACTTATACATATATTCTATGAGAGGTATACACACATACTTATACATATATTTTATGAGAGATATACACAAATGCTTATACATATATTATATGAGAGATATACACAAATGCTTATACATATATTCTATGAGAGATATACACACATACTTATACATATATTCTATGAGAGATATACACACATACTTATACATATATTCTATGAGAGATATACACACATACTTATACATATATTCTATGAGAGATATACACAAATGCTTATACATATATTTTATGAGAGATATACACAAATGCTTATACATATATTCTATGAGAGATATACACAAATGCTTATACATATATTCTATGAGAGATATACACACATACTTATACATATATTATATGAGAGATATACACACATACTTATACATATATTATATGAGAGATATACACATACTTATACATATATTCTATGAGAGATATACACACATACTACTTATACATATATTATATGAGAGATATACACATACTTATACATATATTCTATGAGAGGTATACACACATACTTATACATATATTTTATGAGAGATATACACAAATGCTTATACATATATTCTATGAGAGATATACACACATGCTTATACATATATTCTATGAGAGATATACACACATACTTATACATATATTATATGAGAGATATACACACATACTTATACATATATTCTATGAGAGATATACACACATACTTATACATATATTCTATGAGAGATATACACACATACTTATACATATATTCTATGAGAGATATACACACATACTTATACATATATTATATGAGAGATATACACACATACTTATACATATATTATATGAGAGATATACACACATACTTATACATATATTCTATGAGAGATATACACACATACTTATACATATATTCTATGAGAGATATACACACATACTTATACATATATTCTATGAGAGATATACACACATACTTATACATATATTCTATGAGAGATATACACACATACTTATACATATATTCTATGAGAGATATACACACATACTTATACATATATTCTATGAGAGATATACACACATACTTATACATATATTCTATGAGAGATATACACACATACTTATACATATATTCTATGAGAGATATACACAAATGCTTATACATATATTCTATGAGAGATACACAAATGCTTATACATATATTCTATGAGAGATACACAAATACTTATACATATATTATATGAGAGATATACACACATACTTATACATATATTCTATGAGAGATACACAAATACTTATACATATATTATATGAGAGATATACACACATACTTATACATATATTCTATGAGAGATATACACACATACTTATACATATATTCTATGAGAGATACACACATACTTATACATATATTATATGAGAGATATACACACATACTTATACATATATTCTATGAGAGATATACACACATACTTATACATATATTATATGAGAGATATACACATACTTATAAATATATTATATAAGAGATATACACAAATGCTTATATATATTATGAGAGATATACACAAATGCTTATATACAGGTATAATATATGTATAAGTATGTGTGTATATCTCTCATATAATATATGTATATGAGAGATATACACACATACTTATACATATATTATATGAGAGATATACACACATACTTATACATATATTATATGAGATATATATACACATACTTATACATATATTATATGAGAGATATACACACATACTTATACATATATTATATGAGATATATATACACAAATACTTATACATATATTATATGAGAGATATACACACATACTTATACATATATTATATGAGAGATATACACACATACTTATACATATATTATATGAGAGATATATACACATACTTATACATATATTATATGAGAGATATACACATACTTATACATATATTCTATGAGAGATATATACACATACTTATACATATATTATATGAGAGATATATACACATACTTATACATATATTATATGAGAGATATATACACATACTTATACATATATTATATGAGAGATATACACACATACTTATACATATATTATATGAGAGATATACACACATACTTATACATATATTATATGAGAGATATATACACATACTTATACATATATTATATGAGAGATATACACACATACTTATACATATATTATATGAGAGATATACACACATACTTATACATATATTATATGAGAGATATACACACATACTTATACATATATTATATGAGAGATATACACACATACTTATACATATATTATATGAGAGATATACACAAATGCTTATACATATTTTCTATGAGAGATATACACAAATGCTTATACATATATTCTATGAGAGATATACACAAATGCTTATACATATATTCTATGAGAGATATATACACATACTTATACATATATTATATGAGAGATATACACACATACTTATACATATATTATATGAGAGATATATACACATACTTATACATATATTATATGAGAGATATACACACATACTTATACATATATTATATGAGAGATATACACACATACTTATACATATATTATATGAGAGATATACACACATACTTATACATATATTATATGAGAGATATACACACATACTTATAAATATATTCTATGAATGAGATGCACACATACTTATACATATATTATATGAGAGATATACACACATACTTATACATATATTATATGAGAGAGATACAAACATACTTATACATATATTCTATGAGAGATATACACAAATACTTATACATATATTCTATGAGATATACACACATACTTATACATATATTATATGAGAGATATACACAAATACTTATACATATATTCTATGAGAGATATACACACATACTTATACATATATTATATGAGAGATATACACACATACTTATACATATATTATATGAGAGATATACACACATACTTATGCATATATTCTATGAGAGATATACACACATACTTATACATATATTCTATGAGAGATATACACATACTTATACATATATTATATGAGAGATATACACACATACTTATACATATATTCTATGAGAGATATATACACATACTTATACATATATTCTATGAGAGATATACACATACTTATACATATATTCTATGAGAGATATACACACATACTTATACATATATTCTATGAGAGATATACACACATACTTATACATATATTCTATGAGAGATATACACACATACTTATACATATATTCTATGAGAGATATATACACATACTTATACATATATTATATGAGAGATATACACATACTTATACATATATTATATGAGAGATATACACACATACTTATACATATATTATATGAGAGATATACACACATACTTATACATATATTCTATGAGAGATATATACACATACTTATACATATATTATATGAGAGATATATACACATACTTATACATATATTATATGAGAGATATATACACATACTTATACATATATTATATGAGAGATATATACACATACTTATACATATATTCTATGAGAGATATATATACACATACTTATACATATATTATATGAGAGATATACACACATACTTATACATATATTCTATGAGAGATACACAAATACTTATACATATATTATATGAGAGATATACACATACTTATACATATATTATATGAGAGATATACACACATACTTATACATATATTATATGAGAGATATACACACATACTTATACATATATTCTATGAGAGATATATACACATACTTATACATATATTATATGAGAGATATATACACATACTTATACATATATTATATGAGAGATATATACACATACTTATACATATATTATATGAGAGATATATACACATACTTATACATATATTCTATGAGAGATATATATACACATACTTATACATATATTCTATGAATTCTTGCACATGCTCAGTAGACTGTGCACATTTTGTTAATGGAAGTAAATTGCAAAGTTGTTTAGAATTGCTGATCTATCTGAATCATAAGTTTATTTTTTACTTGAGTGTCCCTTTAAAACTGACCTTTATGTTTGTTGCTGTGAAGAAGGGGCCTGTTATTCCTGCAGACACAAATTCACAGTTTTGAGAACTACAAAACCAAGAATGTGTGATTCTATTTTGTAGACAGAATAATCTGACAGAAACCTCTTGGAGGGCATAACATTGTGAAAGGATTAAATGGATACTAAACCTAAATGTAGCAACGCATAATGAAAAATGGAAGTCCAGGGTGCTGAA
This sequence comes from Bombina bombina, assembly GCF_027579735.1. NCBI lineage: Eukaryota > Metazoa > Chordata > Amphibia > Anura > Bombinatoridae > Bombina > Bombina bombina. The sequence goes on from NC_069510.1 coordinate 128,768,412, forward strand.
CCTAAAATGGGCCGGCTCCTAAGCTTTACATTCCTGCTTTTCAGATAAAGATAGCAAGAGAATGAAGAAAATGTGATAATAGGAGCAAACTAGAAAGTTGATTAAAATTGCCGCTCTATCTGAATCATGCAAGAAATAAATTGGGTTTAGTGTCCCTTTAATGGAATTAATTTACCAAAAAATAAACATTACAGCCATAAATATAAAGCATCATGCTATATAATTAAAAGCTAATCCTTTTTTACGGACAAATTACCTATAGATTAAAATGTACCTTGAAGGGCCACTCAAGTCAGAATAAACCTTTTTGACTCGGAGCAGCAGTTGTAAGACACTTACCAATTTGCTTCCATTATCAAATTTTGCTTAGTTTTTTTTTTTTATATAGACACTTTCTGGGGAACAAGATTCTACTGAGCATGTGCACAAGCTTACAGGGTATGCGTATACTGGTCTGTGATTGGCTGTCTGCCACATGATACAGGGGGCCGGAAAATGGGAGTAAAAATAAATTTGTCAGAAAAAAAATCTATTTGAAATTCAGAGTGTGCGTTATTGCCTTATCTTTTTATTATGCTCTAGTTCAGGGTTCTTCAAAATTTTTCCCCAAGTCCCAGTGCCATTAAACCACATACCTTCACGTTCCTATTTATATGCGTAGTCTGAACATTTCTTAAAGGACAGTATACTATAAAATAGTTTTTCCCTTAATGTGTTATCAATTACTTTTTTTTTTACCAACTACAGAGTATAAAATGTACGAGATTTGCTTTTTTAAGGCTTATTTGTGTATATGAAATAGCTGATTTTGTGTTTTGATGCCACAACCTAAAAAAATGGGTTGAGCTTGTAGATATAATCGGATCTCATTACTTTATCACATTGTGTACATATAAATGCTTCTTTATCTTATAGCTGTCCATAAACCAATCACCAATACTTAGAGAGAAAAATGGAAAAGTAACATTTTATTACCTTATTTTTTCTATAACCCACTGGGAGTGTAATTTCTTCTACTGGCTGTCTTAACACAGCTTGGCCTCAAGGCCAAAAAACTTTCAGGATGGGTGGGGATACCACAGGCTAAATAAACTATTTCAAATGCCTATATAAGGGCAATGGAAATACTTATAAACAATTTAATACACTCGAGCAGGTAAAGTGGATCATTGGGAACAAATAAAAGGGGAGAACATTTTTGAGTAAACTGTCCCTTTTAGTAATAAACAGGATAGCTGCAATTTTTGGCAAAGAGACTAAAATATGTGCGTACTTTATTCTTGATTGTAGTCAAACTCTGAGGCGTTGTAAAAAGTATTAAAGGGACACTGAACCCAATTTTTTTCTTTCATGATTCAGAAAGAGCATGCAATTTTAAGCAACTTTCTAATTTACTCCTATTATCAATTTTTCTTCGTTCTCTTGCTATCTTTATTTGAAAAAGAAGGCATCTAAGCTAAAGAGCCAGCCAATGTTTGGTTTAGGACTCTGGACAGCACTTGTGTATTGGTGGGTGAATTTCTAAATTAGAAAGTTGCTTAAAATTGCATGCTCTATCTGAATCGCTAAAGGAAAAAAAATTGGGTTCAGTGTCCCTTTCACACACTTTCATACAACACACATTTTCATGTAACACACATACCACATGCACATTTTCATGTAACACACATACCACATACACACTCTCTCACATACATCGCGTGCACACGCAACATGCGCACGCGCTCTTGCACACCGCACGCAGTGCTCACACTCATACACACTGCATGCATCACGCATGGTGCTGTGACCCAGTAATGGGTCCCGACCCGTGGTTTGAAGAACACTGCTCTAGTTAATTATGCAGTTCTACTGCATTGAGTGGTCCTTTAATTATGAACTATATTTATATAGATTTTTCATCAAAAAAGCATTCTTTTTTTAAAAAAATAAATGTTTCTTTTAAAAAAAAAACTCATTGCTTTTATCCACCCTGCTTTTTTAAACTCTGCAGCTGGTATAGCAGATAATTGGAAACCCGTTAAGGAGAAACCAATTTTACAGCGCACTGTCCCTTTTAACCATTTGTAGGCTTGCAGCTTCCGAGCAGGACACGGACAGTCAGGTAACATAGATGCACAAGGGAACTACAAGCCTTAGAGCTCCCAAGTGACTTATGTGTTTAACCACATTATGGGAGTTAAACACAGCTATGTTGTCAGTAATGCAAACACTACAAACAAATGAAAGCATGCAATTTTATCATTAAAATGTCACTTTCTCTTTCAAACTCTGGGAGCGACCTCCTACAGAAAGGTTGAGCTGTGCTTCTTGTATTGCAAATACTGCAGTATTCATGTCTAGTATAGATAGATATTTAAACAGACACAAAATTATATTTCAAATAACAAAATAAATGTAAAGGAGCTATTTGCAAACAATTTAGGACATTCCAGCAAGTAAAATGGATTTTTGTGAACACATTAAAGTGTAGGACAATTTAAAGGGATAGGAAAATCCAAACTAAAGTTGCATGAATCGGAGCATATAACACTTTTAAATTCACTTCTATTTTCAAATGCGCTTCATTTTCTCGGTATCCCTTGTTGAAAAAGTGTACGCACATATCCTGCACTAGTGGGAGATAGCTGCTGACTGGGGCCTGCACACATTGGTCTTTTGTGATTGGCTAACTAGATGTGTTCAGCTAGCTGCCACTAGTGCAATACTTTACCTTCAGCAAATGAAAACAAGAGAATGAAGCAAATTTGATAAAAGTAAATTTGAAAGTTGTTTGGGGCTTCCTGTCCCTTTAAGCTGTTGTGAAGTTTGGTTACAATGCATTAGTTATCTCTGTTCTTTCATAAATGAAAAATAACTGGATAATCTAAAGTTCTCTGCTGTGGAAGATTATCTAATACAGGGCTCAACAAAGCCAGCCGCCAGGATACCACTGGCTCTTTAAAATGAGGTCCTGGCACTTTGGTGTATCGTGCACAAGACCTGCTCCTCCTCCTCTCTGCTAACCAACAACAGCCTCTTCTAAAACTGTTAGCTTGGTGCCGCTTGATCTTTTCTAGCTGTGAAATACAATATAAATATATAATACAGCCAGTGAGTAGCATGTGTTCAGCTCCGGCGTATCAGTGCATTGTAGCTGTGAAATACAATATAAATATATAATACAGCCAGTGAGTAGCATGTGTTCAGCTCTGGCGTATCAGTGCATTGTAGCTGTGAAATACAATATAAATATATAATACAGCCAGTGAGTAGCATGTGTTCAGCTCCGGCGTATCAATGCATTGTAGCTGTGAAATACAATATAAATATATAATACAGCCAGTGAGTAGCATGTGTTCAGCTCTGGCGTATCAATGCATTGTAGCTGTGAAATACAATATAAATATATAATACAGCCAGTGAGTAGCATGTGTTCAGCTCCGGCGTATCAATGCATTGTAGCTGTGAAATACAATATAAATATATAATACAGCCAGTGAGTAGCATGTGTTCAGCTCCGGCGTATCAGTGCATTGTAGCTGTGAAATACAATATAAATATATAATACAGCCAGTGAGTAGCATGTGTCCAGCTCTGGCGTATCAGTGCATTGTAGCTGTGAAATACAATATAAATATATAATACAGCCAGTGAGTAGCATGTGTTCAGCTCTGGCGTATCAGTGCATTGTAGCTGTGAAATACAATATAAATATATAATACAGCCAGTGAGTAGCATGTGTTCAGCTCCGGCGTATCAGTGCATTGTAGCTGTGAAATACAATATAAATATATAATACAGCCAGTGAGTAGCATGTGTTCAGCTCCGGCGTATCAATGCATTGTAGCTGTGAAATACAATATAAATATATAATACAGCCAGTGAGCAGCATGTGTTCAGCTCCGGCGTATCAATGCATTGCAGCTGTGAAATACAATATAAATATATAATACAGCCAGTGAGTAGCATGTGTCCAGCTCTGGCGTATCAGTGCATTGTAGCTGTGAAATACAATATAAATATATAATACAGCCAGTGAGCAGCATGTGTTCAGCTCTGGCGTATCAATGCATTGCAGCTGTGAAATACAATATAAATATATAATACAGCCAGTGAGTAGCATGTGTCCAGCTCTGGCGTATCAATGCATTGTAGCTGTGAAATACAATATAAATATATAATACAGCCAGTGAGTAGCATGTGTTCAGCTCCGGCGTATCAATGCATTGTAGCTGTGAAATACAATATAAATATATAATACAGCCAGTGAGTAGCATGTGTTCAGCTCCGGCGTATCAGTGCATTGTAGCTGTGAAATACAATATAAATATATAATACAGCCAGTGAGTAGCATGTGTTCAGCTCCGGCGTATCAATGCATTGCAGCTGTGAAATACAATATAAATATATAATACAGCCAGTGAGTAGCATGTGTTCAGCTCTGGCGTATCAGTGCATTGTAGCTGTGAAATACAATATAAATATATAATACAGCCAGTGAGTAGCATGTGTTCAGCTCCGGCGTATCAGTGCATTGTAGCTGTGAAATACAATATAATTATATAATACAGCCAGTGAGTAGCATGTGTTCAGCTCCGGCGTATCAGTGCATTGTAGCTGTGAAATACAATATAAATATATAATACAGCCAGTGAGTAGCATGTGTTCAGCTCCGGCGTATCAGTGCATTGTAGCTGTGAAATACAATATAAATATATAATACAGCCAGTGAGTAGCATGTGTTCAGCTCCGGCGTATCAATGCATTGCAGCTGTGAAATACAATATAAATATATAATGCAGCCAGTGAGTAGCATGTGTTCAGCTCCGGCGTATTAGTGCATTGTAGCTGTGAAATACAATATAAATATATAATACAGCCAGTGAGTAGCATGTGTTCAGCTCCGGCGTATCAGTGCATTGTAGCTGTGAAATACAATATAAATATATAATACAGCCAGTGAGTAGCATGTGTTCAGCTCCGGCGTATCAATGCATTGCAGCTGTGAAATACAATATAAATATATAATACAGCCAGTGAGTAGCATGTGTTCAGCTCCGGCGTATCAGTGCATTGTAGCTGTGAAATACAATATAAATATATAATACAGCCAGTGAGTAGCATGTGTTCAGCTCTGGCGTATCAATGCATTGTAGCTGTGAAATACAATATAAATATATAATACAGCCAGTGAGTAGCATGTGTTCAGCTCCGGCGTATCAGTGCATTGTAGCTGTGAAATACAATATAAATATATAATACAGCCAGTGAGTAGCATGTGTCCAGCTCTGGCGTATCAGTGCATTGTAGCTGTGAAATACAATATAAATATATAATACAGCCAGTGAGTAGCATGTGTTCAGCTCTGGCGTATCAATGCATTGTAGCTGTGAAATACAATATAAATATATAATACAGCCAGTGAGTAGCATGTGTTCAGCTCCGGCGTATCAGTGCATTGTAGCTGTGAAATACAATATAAATATATAATACAGCCAGTGAGTAGCATGTGTTCAGCTCTGGCGTATCAATGCATTGTAGCTGTGAAATACAATATAAATATATAATACAGCCAGTGAGTAGCATGTGTCCAGCTCTGGCGTATCAATGCATTGTAGCTGTGAAATACAATATAAATATATAATACAGCCAGTGAGTAGCATGTGTTCAGCTCCGGCGTATCAGTGCATTGTAGCTGTGAAATACAATATAAATATATAATACAGCCAGTGAGTAGCATGTGTTCAGCTCCGGCGTATCAGTGCATTGTAGCTGTGAAATACAATATAAATATATAATACAGCCAGTGAGTAGCATGTGTTCAGCTCTGGCGTATCAATGCATTGTAGCTGTGAAATACAATATAAATATATAATACAGCCAGTGAGTAGCATGTGTTCAGCTCTGGCGTATCAATGCATTGTAGCTGTGAAATACAATATAAATATATAATACAGCCAGTGAGTAGCATGTGTTCAGCTCTGGCGTATCAATGCATTGTAGCTGTGAAATACAATATAAATATATAATACAGCCAGTGAGTAGCATGTGTTCAGCTCCGGCGTATCAGTGCATTGTAGCTGTGAAATACAATATAAATATATAATACAGCCAGTGAGTAGCATGTGTTCAGCTCCGGCGTATTAGTGCATTGTAGCTGTGAAATACAATATAAATATATAATACAGCCAGTGAGTAGCATGTGTTCAGCTCTGGCGTATCAATGCATTGTAGCTGTGAAATACAATATAAATATATAATACAGCCAGTGAGTAGCATGTGTTCAGCTCCGGCGTATCAGTGCATTGTAGCTGTGAAATACAATATAAATATATAATACAGCCAGTGAGTAGCATGTGTTCAGCTCCGGCGTATCGATGCATTGTAGCTGTGAAATACAATATAAATATATAATACAGCCAGTGAGTAGCATGTGTTCAGCTCTGGCGTATCAATGCATTGCAGCTGTGAAATACAATATAAATATATAATACAGCCAGTGAGTAGCATGTGTTCAGCTCTGGCGTATCAATGCATTGTAGCTGTGAAATACAATATAAATATATAATACAGCCAGTGAGTAGCATGTGTTCAGCTCCGGCGTATCAGTGCATTGTAGCTGTGAAATACAATATAAATATATAATACAGCCAGTGAGTAGCATGTGTTCAGCTCTGGCGTATCAATGCATTGCAGCTGTGAAATACAATATAAATATATAATACAGCCAGTGAGTAGCATGTGTTCAGCTCTGGCGTATCAATGCATTGTAGCTGTGAAATACAATATAAATATATAATACAGCCAGTGAGTAGCATGTGTTCAGCTCCGGCGTATCAATGCATTGTAGCTGTGAAATACAATATAAATATATAATACAGCCAGTGAGTAGCATGTGTTCAGCTCTGGCGTATCAATGCATTGCAGCTGTGAAATACAATATAAATATATAATACAGCCAGTGAGTAGCATGTGTTCAGCTCTGGCGTATCAATGCATTGTAGCTGTGAAATACAATATAAATATATAATACAGCCAGTGAGTAGCATGTGTTCAGCTCTGGCGTATCAATGCATTGTAGCTGTGAAATACAATATAAATATATAATACAGCCAGTGAGTAGCATGTGTTCAGCTCCGGCGTATCAATGCATTGTAGCTGTGAAATACAATATAAATATATAATACAGCCAGTGAGTAGCATGTGTTCAGCTCTGGCGTATCAATGCATTGCAGCTGTGAAATACAATATAAATATATAATACAGCCAGTGAGTAGCATGTGTTCAGCTCCGGCGTATCAATGCATTGTAGCTGTGAAATACAATATAAATATATAATACAGCCAGTGAGTAGCATGTGTTCAGCTCCGGCGTATCGATGCATTGTAGCTGTGAAATACAATATAAATATATAATACAGCCAGTGAGTAGCATGTGTTCAGCTCCGGCGTATCGATGCATTGTAGCTGTGAAATACAATATAAATATATAATACAGCCAGTGAGTAGCATGTGTTCAGCTCTGGCGTATCAGTGCATTGCAGCTGGTTGCTCAGCTTCTGTGTTTATTCATTTCAGGGTTAAACGCACCTAATAAACGGGAACACTATTATTGCACTAGTGTTGCTCCTGCACCTTATCCTTCTTGCCCTACAAAATCCCCAGCTAGCTTCCACTCTTCAGCGTAAAATGAAAGGTTATCAGTTCTCAGCTGAACTGTTTGTTTTTTTCTTGTGTCCCTGAATGTAACAGATGTTTGTAATCTTCCATACACTGTTACAAGGACAAATGTATCGATTTGTTTTTACTGAAAGAAGTCTAGCCATACAGATGAAGGGATGTAAAACAGAAGGCTTAAAGGGACGCTGAACCCAAATTTTTTTCTTTTGTGATTCAGATAGAGCATGCAATTTTAAGCAACTTTCTAATTTACTCCTATTATCAAATTTTCTTCGTTCTCTTGGTATCTTTATTTGAAAAAGAAGGCAGCTAAGCTTTTTTTTTGTTCAGAACCATAGAAAGCACTTGTTTATTGGTGGGTGAATTTATCCACCAATCAGCAAGAACACAGTGTGTTCACCAAAAATGAGCCGGCATCTAAACTTACATTCTTGCATTTCAAATAAAGATACCAAGAGAATGAAGAGAATTTGATAATTGGAGTAAATTAGAAAGTTGCTTAAAATTGCATGCTCTATCTGAATCACGAAAGAAAAAAAAAATGGTTTGTGTCCCTTTAACTGGTTCTATTAGCGTTCTGTTCTAGCTCTCCTGAGCAGTCTGAGGTTAATGAGGCTTCTCTGGCTGAGAGGGTGTTGTATCCTATGGTTTATTTGCATTTTATTGTTTAGGGTTTTAGCTATACAAAAGCTTGGTATACATTCTTAAAGGAACATACACAACAAGTGATGGGGATAGGTTGTGTGTTTTTTTGTTTTTGTCTCTTTTGGATAGCTGATCCTTTTTAAAGGGGCAGTCACACAAAATGTTTAATCCGTTAGAGCATTTTATTACACTGATAACGGTATATAGCCACAGCAAAAGGGATAGGAAAGTAAAAAACTTGCAAAAATCAGAGTATGTAACTTTAAGACCCTTTAAAATTCACTTCTATTTTCAAATGTGCTTTGTTCTATTGGTATCCATTGTTGAAAAGAATATGCACATATCCTGCAACATTGGGAGCGAGCTGCTGATGCCTGCACACATTTGTCTCTTGTGATTGGCTGACTAGATGTGTTCAGCAGCTGCCAGTGGTGCAATGCTGTTCCTTCAGCAAAGGATAACAAGAGAAGCAAATTTAATAATTAAAGTACATTTTGAAAGTTGTTTAAAATGATGCTGTATCTGAATCATGAATAAAATGTTTGGGGTTTCCTGTCCCTTTAAACCATTGTGGCATTGCGCTTCCTGAGAACAAGTTTTGTGTTTGTTCTGTTTGTAGTGTTAAGCTTGTTTGCCAAGGTGCATTTGTATACAGAGAGAACACTTCTGGTACATTTTATTAAAGGGACATTAAACACTAAATAAATGTATTCAAAGCAGAGTATAATATGCAGGTGTTTTAGTCCCCTCAAAGCAATGAAATAATGAAAATATACTGCAACAGTTTTTCTACATATAATTAAATATTGTAAAACAAGAATACTAGGGAAGGGTTAAAGGGACACTGAAGTGAAAATTAAACTGTCATGATTCAGAGAGAGCAGCAATTTTAAACAACTTTCCAATTTACTTCCATTAATGTGCAGTCTTTTTTTTTATATTTACACCTTCTGAATCAACAGCTCCTACTGAGCACGTGCAAGAATTCACAGACTACTTATATGCATTTTTGATTGGCTGATGGCTGTCACATGGAGGAGTGGGAGTGGAAATAGACATCTTTGAAATTTGTCAGAAAAAAAATCTACTGATCGTGTGAAGTTTAGACTAAGTTCTATTGCATTGTATTTTTATTGTGCATTTGTTGTTTACGCAGATCTGCTGTATTTACTGGTCCTTTAACTGCACTTGTCAGGTGACTATAGCAAATGACACAAGACAATGAGAAATTCATTTTCATTCCCTTCCTATGTTGCTCTACAAGAAGACAGAGAATATAGATTTTCACCTGTTTACCCAGTATGTACAGATGACCAAGTTGATCAGGAATTGTCATATTTAGGCATCCTAGTGTATTAAACAAGTGGATTGGAATGTCACTAAGAAGAAATCCGAAAAATAACCAAGCTTGGGGTCATCATGACACGATTTATGTGGCATAATATCCCTTTATGCTGGTAACTATGTACAGATTGTGTGCAAGGGCCGAGCTTTGTGAGGTAGTCTGTTTACAACAGAATAGTTTCTTATACGGTTACATGTGCCGGGAGCTAAGGATCATTAGACACTAGGTCAGATGCCTTCTCTTTACATATACATTCCCGTTAGAGGCTTGTGACAGAATAGTGCATCTGGCATAGAAACTGGATATGTGCATTCGTTTTTTGTTTTTGTTCCGTTACAAATGCGGAACTAGTAAACGGCCTCAAGCCGCATTTGGCTTTTTCCATAGCCGCAATTATTCTTGTGAGAGTGCAACAGAGATCTGGATTTGCACAGAACGAATGCACATCTGGTCTGGTCTATTGTATCTGGGATAGCACCTGCTCTTAAAGATATAGGGCTCTAATTGGACCCCAAGATGAAGCTGTTAGTACAGATTATGGGGCCGATATTTAGCTCCGTATGGAGCTGTGTGCAGCGGTTTCCACCCGAGCCTCCAGAAACAGGAGTTAAGCAGCGGTCTTTAAACCGCTGCTCCTTAACTCCACCACCTCTGAGGCGGCAGACAGCAGTCCGCCGAATCGCATACGATCAAGTTGATTGACGCCCCCTGTCGATTGTGCAGGGTTCTAGTGAAATGCTTGTGCAATAATAAATGCCGACAGTGTATGCTGTCAGCATTTATCGATATGCGACGGACATGATCTGCTACAGCGGATCATGTCCGTCCGCACCTTGATCATTCCGGCCCCTATGGCTGTTGTTTTTCTAGACTACCATTTGCTGCTTAAACAAGAACATTGATGGTAAACAATTAAAGGGACATTGTAGTATCAAAATGACATGGTCTAACTTGCATGTGAGTAGCAGAAAAAAATGAAATGCTCAAACACAATGTTGATATAACAGCCCATTAAAGAGATTGTGTTTATTTTGTTGAAACTGAGGGTAAGAAATAATAGGTTGGAAGTTTGCACTGATGCCCCGGTGTGGCATTGACTGACTCGGTCATGTGGTTTTGTTATGAACCATAGCCCTGTATAGAACTTATGCTGTCACTGTACCCTATTGATCTGAGCCAGCGAGACTCCAGCCGGTTGTCTAAACTATTACAGGGGGTGACTTTTCAGAGTACATACAGGGAGAGTAGAAGCCTAGATACTAGAGCATAGCTTGCTATATGCATTATTTTCTTTCATGTTATTTTGTGCTTGGCATAATACCCCTTGGGGTTATGCCTAAGTGAGCCGTGCTTGTCGCTGCATCTGACAAGCTCTGCTGTAGACAAATCAGTTTGTGTTTTCCTTGGCAGGCTGTGGTTTACTAGAGGGAACAGTTTGTTTTTCCTTTAACTCTTTTTGCGGAGCTCCCGGATATGAGCAGCCAGTATCATCCCTCAAGGTCACATACAGAGATTAAGTTGTAGATCTGACTAGTGCAGCTAAGATCCCTGGTGTCACACTGGTATTTATGTGCACCAGGGGCTGTGCCTCACACAGCAGTTCATCTGTAGTGAATACACATTATTTTATAACATTAAATACCTCTTGCTTTTGTGCTAATAACAAAAGGTGTATGCTTGATACACATTCCCTCGAGAGGCCAAAAAGCACATTCTGTGACCTACAAATCAGCTGGTTTAGGCAATTTGCAGACTTTTTAAGAAAACCTGGGTTACAGGATTTGCTTGTTGGCGTTTTTGGTGAGTGTGAGACCAGCAGTTTTTACACAAGGTGTTAAATGTCCTTTTTAGTTGATTTGTTATTATGATAAAGTAACAAAAATATGATTATTCCCCCCCCCCTTTTAAATATTGATACAGCATCAAATCTTATACCTAATACATTTATTCATTTTACTGAACATTGTGCCCTTAAAGTGACAGTATACTATAAAATTGTTTTTCCCTGAATGTGTTTCCAATTACTTTTTTACCAGCTGCAGAGTATAAAATATATGCAATTTGCTTTCTTAAAGGGATACTGAACACAATTTTTTTTTATTTGGGGATTCAGTTAGAGCAGCAATTTTAAGCAACTTTCTAATTTACTCCTATTATCAATTTTTCTTTGTTCTCATGTTATCTTTATTTGAAAAAGAAAGTCCAGAAACTGGACAGTGCTTGTTTATTTGTGGATTAATTTATCCACCAATCAGCAAGAATCAAGGTTGTTCATCAAAAATAGGCCGGCATCTAAACTTACATTCTTGCTTTTCAAATAAAAATACCAAGAGAATGAAGAACATTTGATAATAGGAGTAAATTAGAAAGTTGCTTAAAATCGCATGCTCTGTCTGAATCACAAAAGAAAAAAATTTGGGTTCAGTGTCCATTTAAGCTTATTTGTGTATATGAATTGGCTGATTTTGTGTTTTGAAGCCACAGACTAATAAAATGGGTTGAGCTTGTAGGTATAATCAGATCTCATTACTTTATCACATTGTGTACATATACATGCTTCTTTATCTTATATATGTAGGTATAATCGGATCTCATTACTGTATCACACTGTGTACATATACATGTGTCTTTATCTTATATCTGTAGGTATAATCAGATCTCATTACTGTATCACACTGTGTACATATACATGTCTGTATCTTATATCTGTAGGTATAATCGGATCTCATTACTGTATCACATTGTGTACATATACCTGCTTATTTAATCTTATATCTGTAGGTATAATCAGATCTCATTACTGTATCACATTGTGTACATATACATGTGTCTTTATCTTATATCTGTAGGTATAATCAGATCTCATTACTGTATCACACTGTGTACATATACATGTGTCTTTATCTTATATCTGTAGGTATATTCAGATCTCATTACTGTATCACATTGTGTACATATACATGTGTCTGTATCTTATATCTGTCGGTGTAATCAGATCTCATTACTGTATCACACTGTGTACATATACATGTCTGTATCTTATATCTGTAGGTATAATCAGATCTCATTACTGTATCACATTGTGTACATATACATGTGTCTTTATCATATATATCTGTAGGTATAATCGGATCTCATTACTGTATCACATTGTGTACATATACATGTGTCTGTATCTTATATCTGTAGGTATAATCAGATCTCATTACTTTATCACATTGTGTACATATACATGTCTGTATCTTATATCTGTAGGTATAATCAGATCTCATTACTGTATCAAATTGTGTACATATACATGTGTCTATCTTATATCTGTAGGTATAATCAGATCTCATTACTGTATCACATTGTGTACATATACATGTGTCTTTATCTTATATCTGTAGCTATAATCAGATCTCATTACTTTATCACACTATGTACATATACATGTGTCTTTATCTTATAACTGTAGATATAATCAGATATCATTACATTATCACATTGTGTACATATACATGTGTCTGTATCTTATATCTGTAGGTATAATCAGATCTCATTACTTTATCACATTGTGTACATATACATGTCTGTATCTTATATCTGTAGGTATAATCAGATCTCATTACTGTATCACATTGTGTACATATACATGTCTCTGTATATTATATCTGTAGGTATAATCAGATCTCATTACTGTATCACAATGTGTACATATACATGTGTCTGTATCTTATATCTGTAGGTATAATCCGATCTCATTACTGTATCACATTGTGTACATATACATGTCTTTATCTTATATCTGTAGGTATTATCAGATCTCATTACTGAATCACACTGTGTACATATACATGTGTCTGTATCTTATATCTGTACGTATAATCAGATCTCATTACTGTATCACATTGTGTAAATATACATGTGTCTATCTTATATCTGTACGTATAATCAGATCTCATTACTTTATCACACTGTGTACATATACATGTGTCTGTATCTTATATCTGTAGGTATAATCAGATCTCATTACTGTATCACACTGTGTACATATACATGTGTCTTTATCGTATAACTGTAGGTATAATAAGATCTTTTTACTGTATCACACTGTGTACATATACATGTGTCTGTATCTTATATCTGTAGGTATATTCAGATCTCATTACTGTATCACATTGTGTACATATACATGTGTCTGTATCTTATATCTGTAGGTGTAATCAGATCTCATTACTTTATCACACTATGTACATATACATGTCTATCTTATATCTGTAGGTATAATCAGATCTCATTACTGTATCACACTGTGTACATATACATGTGTCTTTATCATATATATCTGTAGGTATAATCAGATCTCATTACTGTATCACATTGTGTACATATACATGTATCTGTATCTTATATCTGTAGGTATAATCAGATCTCATTACTTTATCACACTGTGTACATATACATGTGTCTTTATCTTATATCTGTAGGTATAATCAGATCTCATTACTTTATCACACTGTGTACATATACATGTGTCTTTATCATATATATCTGTAGGTATAATCGGATCTCATTACTGTATCACATTGTGTACATATACATGTCTTTATCGTATAACTGTAGGTATAATAAGATCTTTTTACTGTATCACACTGTACATATACATGTGTCTGTATCTTATATCTGTAGGTATAATCAGATCTCATTACTGTATCACATTATGTACATATACATGTGTCTTTATCTTATATCTGTAGGTGTAATCAGATCTCATTACTGTATCACATTATGTACATATACATGTGTCTTTATCTTATATCTGTAGGTATAATCAGATCTCATTACTTTATTACACTGTGTACATATACATGTGTCTTTATCTTATATCTGTAGGTATAATCAGATCTCATTACTTTATTACACTGTGTACATATACATGTGTCTTTATCTTATATCTGTAGGTATAATCAGATCTCATTACTTTATCACACTGTGTACATATACATGTGTCTTTATCTTATATCTGTAGGTATAATCAGATCTCATTACTTTATCACACTGTGTACATATACATGTGTCTTTATCTTATATCTGTAGGTATAATCAGATCTCATTACTGTATCACATTGTGTACATATACATGTGTCTTTATCTTATATCTGTAGGTATAATCAGATCTCATTACTGTATCACATTATGTACATATACATGTGTCTGTATCTTATATCTGTAGGTATAATCAGATCTCATTACTGTATCACACTCTGTACATATACATGTGTCTTTATCGTATAACTGTAGGTATAATAAGATCTTTTTACTGTATCACATTGTGTACATATACATGTGTGTTGTATCTTATATCTGTAGGTGTAATCAGATCTCATTACTTTATCACACTGTGTACATATACATGTCTATCTTATATCTGTAGGTATAATCAGATCTCATTACTGTATCACATTGTGTACATATACATGTGTATTTATCTTATATCTGTAGGTATAATCAGATCTCATTACTGTATCATACTGTGTACATATACATGTGTCTGTATCTTATATCTGTAGGTATAATCAGATCTCATTACTGTATCACATTGTGTACATATACATGTGTCTGTATCTTATATCTGTAGGTATAATCAGATCTCATTACTGTATCACATTGTGTACATATACATGTGTCTGTATCTTATATCTGTAGGTATAATCAGATCTCATTACTGTATCACACTGTGTAAATATACATGTGTCTGTATCTTATATCTGTAGGTATAATCAGATCTCATTACTGTATCACATTGTGTACATATACATGTGTCTGTATCTTATATCTGTAGGTATAATCAGATCTCATTACTGTATCACATTGTGTACATATAAATGTGTCTGTATCTTATATCTGTAGGTATAATCAGATCTCATTACTGTATCACACTGTGTACATATACATGTGTCTTTATCATATATATCTGTAGGTATAATCAGATCTCATTACTGTATCACACTGTGTACATATACATGTGTCTGTATCTTATATCTGTAGGTATAATCAGATCTCATTACTGTATCACACTGTGTACATATACATGTGTCTGTATCTTATATCTGTAGGTATAATCAGATATCATTACATTATCACACTGTGTACATATACATGTGTCTTTATCATATATATCTGTAGGTATAATCAGATCTCATTACTGTATCACATTGTGTACATATACATGTGTCTGTATCTTATATCTGTAGGTATAATCAGATCTCATTACTGTATCACATTATGTACATATACATGTGTCTGTATCTTATATCTGTAGGTATAATCAGATCTCATTACTGTATCACATTGTGTACATATACATGTGTCTGTATCTTATATCTGTAGGTATAATCAGATCTCATTACTGTATCACATTATGTACATATACATGTGTCTGTATCTTATATCTGTAGGTATAATCAGATCTCATTACTGTATCACATTATGTACATATACATGTGTCTGTATCTTATATCTGTAGGTATAATCAGATCTCATTACTGTATCACATTATGTACATATACATGTGTCTGTATCTTATATCTGTAGGTATAATCAGATCTCATTACTGTATCACATTGTGTACATATACATGTGTCTGTATCTTATATCTGTAGGTATAATCAGATCTCATTACTGTATCACATTGTGTACATATACATGTGTCTGTATCTTATATCTGTAGGTATAATCAGATCTCATTACTGTATCACATTGTGTACATATACATGTGTCTATATATTATATCTGTAGGTATAATCAGATCTCATTACTGTATCACATTATGTACATATACATGTGTCTTTATCTTATATCTGTAGGTATAATCAGATCTCATTACTGTATCACATTGTGTACATATACATGTGTCTATATATTATATCTGTAGGTATAATCAGATCTCATTACTGTATCACACTGTGTACATATACCTGCTTCTTTATCTTATATCTGTAGGTATAATCAGATCTCATTACTGTATCACACTGTGCACATATACATGTGTCTGTATCTTATATCTGTAGGTATAATCAGATCTCATTACTGTATCACATTGTGTACATATACATGTGTTTTTATCTTATATCTGTAGGTATAATCAGATCTCTTTACTGTATCACATTGTGTACATATATATGTGTCTGTATCTTATATCTGTAGGTATAATCAGATCTCATTACTTTATCACACTGTGTACATATACATGTGTCTTTATCTTATATCTGTAGGTATAATCAGATCTCATTACTTTATCACATTGTGTACATATACATGTGTCTGTATCTTATATCTGTAGGTATAATCAGATCTCATTACTTTATCACACTGTGTACATATACATGTGTCTTTATCTTATATCTGTAGGTATAATCTGATCTCATTACTTTATCACATTGTGTACATATACATGTGTCTATCTTATATCTGTAGGTATAATCAGATCTCATTACTGTATCACATTATGTACATATACATGTGTCTGATTGATATAAATTTAAAGACCAGGTGCCTGCAGTCATAAAGCAGTATATAAAATATATTAAATAAGAAAAGACACAGCCATTATTGTCCATGGCTATGCAAAAGAATGACAAGGCGGCGCTCAAAGGTCAAAGAAAATAAGTGGTTTATTTTGCTTAAATCCCTGTTTAAAGGGACATTGATTCACCCCAAAACATATACGTGCAATTAAAATGAGGAATAAAACATTACCAGGCCTGGTATCTATGACAAATCTAACACATAGTTACTACACATATCCAGAAAGCACATAAGTGTAACAACACGCTTCCTTAAAAATAATGAAACTATGTGTTTAATATTGCAACAATGTTGCCATTAGATAATGAGAAACAAATGTCCCAGAATCGGAGCACTTAGTGTATATAACACGCTCCTTAATAATGGATAGATTGCCACAAGAAAGTTCCAGTGTTCCTGTGTAAACAGCTGATAACATATAAGCAGCCTCACCACAACTCGCGGTACATTCCTTTAGCCTGCTGGATGTATTTCCACCATATCTGTTCCAAGACAAGCTGGGTTTAAGCAGCACCGGATTCCGGTATATCCACGGCACAATGGGCTCCTCTTTATCACTGCACCTTTTCGATTGCAAGAAAGAAGCTTAAAGGCACCAAGGCTGCTGTTGTATGCGCTGGTAAAACAAATTCACCTTGAACACGGACACTCCATTAACCGCTGCCAGGTAAGTTATTCCTCTACTTCAAAAGTTGCAGCTCTCATGAAACGTCAGGCATGACGCGTTTCGCCCCTCCCCTTTGTGGGCTGACCTCAGGGCTTCATCGGATGCTTGATAGTGGCTGACACAGCCTTTATATACTGTTCTAACATTAACATTTTCACAGAACATAACAATACAGCAACCATATCATGAACATATTAAAACACAATCTGCGCACATACATTTCAATTATTATCACTGCGCAAACAGAAAAACGGGGAAATGTGTTTCTGGAAATGGCAATCTAGCTCCCACTAAACACATTGTAACATAGCTCTTGACACTTTTTATCACAAACTTGGGAGAGATTATATAGTTCAACCATTATGCTTATCTTATGGCTAGCCAGAATTTAATAAATAAACCTTTTGTAAAGATAGACCCCCCCCTAAAGAAAGCATGAGAAATCTATTTTTTCATTGAGACCTTTTGGAGCCAGTGTATCTAATCGATAGATCCAGCGGGATTCATTTTGGAGTAACATTGTATCTACATCACCACCTTGACGGTGCTGTTTGATATGTTGTATCCCTGTCACTTTCATAATCGTAAAATCTGAATTATGATACCTTTCAAAGTGCCTGGCCACTGGACTGTCTTGCACCTTGTTCTTGATGTCATCCCTGAGGTACGATTGATTACAAGGTTCAATTCACATTGGGGTAAATTGAGGTGCATAATGAAAAAATATTGGCATATGTTAACCATTGATGCTGAGCTAAAAGAATATGTAGGAGACTATCCGCTCTTAACAGCACATAGAGCCTTAAGGATAAGCTGGTACAGAGTGAATACAGTAGGAAAAAACCTACATCTACATGGCTAATTGAAAGAGGTAAATGGCAGGGCTGTAGCCCTTGTGGACATTGTGTGTATTGCAGGTTTATTCAGAAAACCTGCAAATTTGAAACCACAACAGGTAGACCGTATAAGATAAAACAATGGATTACCTGTAATAGCACAGGAGTCATTTACTTCTTACACTGTTCATGTCCCCTTTACTATATAGGGAAAACCAAACGTGACCTGAAAGACCGAGTGAGGGAGCATAGGGATGACATCAAGAACAAGGTGCAAGACAGTCCAGTGGCCAGTCACTTTGAAAGGTATCATAATTCAGATTTTACGATTATGATAGTGACAGGGATACAACATATCAAACAGCACCGTCAAGGTGGTGATGTAGATACAATGTTACTCCAAAATGAATCCTGCTGGATCTATCGATTAGATACACTGGCTCCAAAAGGTCTCAATGAAAAAATAGATTTCTCATGCTTTCTTTAGGGGGGGTCTATCTTTACAAAAGGTTTATTTATTAAATTCTGGCTAGCCATAAGATAAGCATAATGGTTGAACTATATAATCTCTCCCAAGTTTGTGATAAAAAGTGTCAAGAGCTATGTTACAATGTCAGACTAATCTAATTGACTTCTTTGATTATGTAACAAAAGTATTAGACAAGGGAGGAGCAGTTGATGTAGCATATCTAGATTTCAGCAAAGCATTTGACACCGTCCCACACAATAAACTTATTCACAAACTATATCTCCTTGGTCTAGATTCAAAAATTGTGAACTGGGTGGAATGCTGGCTTAAGGACAGAAAACAAAGTGTCTTAGTAAATGGAGTTCATTCAGCAGAGGGGGCTGTTACTAGTGGTGTTCCTCAGGGGTCAGTTCTGGGGCCTGTTTTGTTTAACATATTTATCTGCGATATCAGCAAAGGGCTACAGGGGAAAGTATGTCTCTTTGCAGATGATACAAAAATTTGCAACAGAGTGGATGTTCCAGGGGGGGTAGACAAAATGAGAAGTGATATACAACAATTGGAGGATTGGACAAATGACTGGGGTCTAAAGTTTAACACAGCAAAGTGTAAAATAATGCATTTAGGGAAGAAAAATCCAAATGTTAATTACAGACTCAATGACACTTTACTGACTGTTACAGACGAGGAACAGGACTTGGGAATTATTATTTCAGATGATTTAAAACTTAGTAAACAATGTAGTAATGCAGCGAGTAAGGCTAGCAGAATGCTTGGATGTATTGGTAGAGGTATTTGCAGCAGAAATAGTAAGGTTCTTATGCCACTTTATAGATCATTAGTTAGGCCTCATCTTGAGTATTGTGTGCAGTTCTGGAGACCATATCTTCAGAAGGATATTAACAAACTTGAATCTGTGCAAAGGAGGGCTACCAAAATGGTACATGGTCTAAAAAATAAAACTTACCAGGATAGGCTCAATGACCTAAATATGTATAGCTTAGAGGAGAGAAGGGAAAGAGGTGATATGATAGCAACTTTCAAGTACATTAAAGGGTTTAGTAAAACTGAGGCTGTGGGTATTTTACATAAAATGGAAAATTCAAGAACAAGGGGTCATGAGCTCAAGCTAAAGGGTAGTAGATTCAGAAGTAATTTGAGGAAGCACTTCTTTACAGAAAGAGTGATTGATTTATGGAATAAACTTCCTCAAGAGGTAGTAGCAACAAACACTGTGGGGGACTTTAAAAATGCATGGGACAAGCATAGGGCTATCCTACGAACTAGATAAGTTTATACTGTTAGGTAAGGTCGGGCAGACTTGCTGGGCCTATGGCTCTTATCTGCCGTCAATATCTATGTTTCTATGTGTTTAGTGGGAGCTAGATTGCCATTTCCAGAAACACATTTCCCCGTTTTTCTGTTTGCGCAGTGATAATAATTGAAATGTATGTGCGCAGATTGTGTTTTAATATGTTCATGATATGGTTGCTGTATTATGTTCTGTGAAAATGTTAATGTTAGAACAGTATATAAAGGCTGTGTCAGCCACTATCAAGCATCCGATGAAGCCCTGAGGTCAGCCCACAAAGGGGAGGGGCGAAACGCGTCATGCCTGACGTTTCATGAGAGCGGCAACTTTTGAAGTAGAGGAATAACTTACCTGGCAGCGGTTAATGGAGTGTCCGTGTTCAAGGTGAATTTGTTTTACCAGCGCATACAACAGCAGCCTTGGTGCCTTTAAGCTTCTTTCTTGCAATCGAAAAGGTGCAGTGATAAAAAGGAGCCCATTGTGCCGTGGATATACCGGAATCCGGTGCTGCTTAAACCCAGCTCGTCTTGGAACGGATATGGTGGAAATACATCCAGCAGGCTAAAGGAATGTACCGCGAGTTGTGGTGAGGCTGCTTATGTTATCAGCTGTTAACACAGGAACACTGGAACTTTCTTGTGGCAATCTATCCATTATTAAAGTGCATGTAAACTCACCGATACTCGACATTCACAAACGTTTCATCATAAAAAAATAGCATAAGTTTAATTCATGAATTTACTAAAAACATAATATAATACCGATTTATATACCTATCTAACTCTCAAAGTCTCGATTTCTCCCTCCGCCCGCCATTTTGTTCCGCTTTCTTAACATTGATTGACATTTGCCTAAACTAATAATGTGGCGTACCCCGTGGCGTCCAGCCCCCTTTTATTTACGTCATTTTCAATCTCTGCGCATGCGTCTTTTATATGCGCATGCGTATAACCACTTGAGCTGTCTTTCTAAGCGATGCGAGTTTAGAAACGCAGGCGCGATTCAGAAATTAAATATCAAACGCATGCGCATATTCGGGACTAAATTAGAAACTCATGCGCACAAAAGGGAGCCGTCGTGAACGCGCAAGGGTAATACGTCATAGAGCGGGCGGGACCGCTCTAGTCGTTATGCGCTGAAAAGAAAGGAAGTTATGGATGGGAGGAGCGCAGCATGAAAACGGAGCAAAGTTACTAACGTAATTATTACTTTATATGTTCAATATATATAAAAAATAATATGCGGTATTGATAATGGAGTGCATAAAAACAGATTTTGATGGTCAATATGTAAAAAATTTACATCCACTTTAAGGAGCGTGTTATATACACTAAGTGCTCCGATTCTGGGACATTTGTTTCTCATTATCTAATGGCAACATTGTTGCAATATTAAACACATAGTTTCATTATTTTTAAGGAAGCGTGTTGTTACACTTATGTGCTTTCTGGATATGTGTAGTAACTATGTGTTAGATTTGTCATAGATACCAGGCCTGGTAATGTTTTATTCCTCATTTTAAAGGGACAGTCTACACCAGAATATTTATTGTTTTAAAAGATAGATAATCCCTTTATTACCCATCTCCCAGTTTTGCATAACCAACACAGTTATAATAATATACTTTTAACCTCTGTGATTATCTTGTATCTAAGCCTCTGCAAACTGCCCCTTTTTTCAGTTCTTTTGACAGACTTGCAGTCTAGCCAATCAGTGCCTGCTCCCAGATAACTTCTTGTGCATGAGAACAGTGTTATCTATATGAAATACGTGAACTAACACCCTCTAGTGGTGAAAAACTGTTAAAATGCAATCTGAAAGAGGTGGGCTTCAAGGTCTAAGAAATTAGCATATGAACCTCCTAGGTTAAGCTTTCAACTAAGAATACCAAGAGAACAAAGCAAAATTGGTGATACAAGTAAATTGGAAAATTGTTTAAAATGACATGCTCTACCTGAATCATGAAAGTTTATTTTGGCCTAGACTGTCCCTTTAATTGCACGTATATGTTTTGGGGTGAATCAATGTCCCTTTAAACAGGGATTTAAGCAAAATAAACCACTTATTTTCTTTGACCTTTGAGTGCCGCCTTGTCATTCTTTTGCATAGCCATGGACAATAATGGCTATGTCTTTTCTTATTTAATATATTGTATACATGTGTCTGTATCTTATATCTGTAGGTATAATCAGATCTCATTACTTTATCACATTGTGTACATATAAATGCTTCTTTATCTTATCTGTCCATAAACCAATCACTAATACTTTGAGAGAACAATAGAAAATTAACATTTTATTACCTTATCTCTTCTATAACCCACTGGAAGTGTAATTTCTTCTACTGGTTAACACAGCTTGACATTGAGGCCAAAATCTTTCATGATGGGTTGGGATACCACAGGCTAAATAAACTATTTAAAATGCCAATATAAGGGTAATGGAAATACTTGTATACAATTTAATACACTCCAGCAAGTAAAGTGGATCATTGAGAACAAATTAAAGGGGAGAATATTTTTGAGTAAAACTGTGCCTTTTAATATACAAGTTTCTCCTCCCATATAAACTGTTTTTTTTTTGTAAGTAATAAAGTTGCAACCTGTTGATTTACAAGATGTAATGCATGTTGTGTACACATGTGTTGCTGCCCTTTCTGATAAATAAGAATTGAATGTAGAGATTGTGTCTGCGTTTCACTAACACCCAGGTGCCATTTCCCCGTTGCCAAACAGCACCCGACTAGCACGTTTGAGGTGCTTCTGCGTGTGTGCTTGGGTTAAAGGGACAGTCTAGTCAAAATTAAACTTTCATGATTCAGATAGGGCATGCAATTTTAAACAACTTTCCAATTTACTTCTATTATCTAATTTGTTTAATTATTTAGATATCCTTTGTTGAAGAAATAGCACATGTGTGAGCCAATCACACAAGGCCTCTAGGTGTAGCAACCAATCGGCAGCTACTGAGCATATCTAGATATGCTTTTCAGGAAATGATATCAAGAGAATGAAGCAAATTAGATAATAGAAGTAAATTAGAAAGTTGTTTAAAATGACATGCTCTTTCTAAATCACGAAAGAAAAAAATTGGCTTTCATGTCCCTTTAAAGCTTCGGTTATAAAGGATCTTAGTATGTGTGGCTCTTAAACCAATCCCACACCCTCAAAAAATATTAAGATACACAAATTTAGGAGGCTTATGTAACTTCAAAACTTTCTGGAGTTGTACCCCATGCTGGTTATAAAACTTTTGGTGACCTTGCCTCTGCTGGAATCCTTTGGAGGAGCAACCTCAGAAGTGATTTGGTCTAGGTGTACGGAAATGCAATATTTAGTAGATTGAGATTAAATTGGTATTAAAGGGACATTAAGCACTAAATATATTTTCTAAGCATAGAACTTATCCCCACCTCCCTCTAGTCATAATTGCTGCCATGTTTAAATCTAGCTTTCACTTCATTCTAGCTCTGATGTTTGCACATGTGCAGCAACTCTCCGTCACATAACTTTAGTTCCTTAATGGCAGCACCCATGATTAGAGGGAGATGCATGCAATTTATTTGTTTAATATACCTTTTTAATGTTATGAAATCGGAGATTTTAAAAAGGCAAAAGGTTAATAATTTTGGAAGGGACAGAAGCTTTGAACTTCGCCGTATATAGGAGTTTGGCAGTGTTCATGGTCCTTTTATCTGATCTGGTCCACCAGGCTATTTCACAAAGGTTTTGAAGACGGATGTTGCTTGTTGTGTTGTAGTTTTTGGCAACTTTAATTATAAATGTGACTGTAATGATGATAAAGCTTCATTTAACTTTTTCTTTGCAGATCGCTGCTAAAATAGATGGAATCCCACACTTGAATAATTCCGGATCGCTAGTGGACACATCCATGTACGGATATGCAGTCCAAAAAAGACCTCTTGATGATGGGGGTAAGATTTTACATTCAAACAGACGTTTGCTAGACTTTTATCTAGTTGTGTCGTTCCCTAGGAGTATCTGTATTTCTTAGGAGTAATTGTTTGTGCTTAAGGCCTTTGGTTAGTACAAATATATATTATTGTTTTTTTGTCTTCATTTATTTAATGTATCAATCAGACAAAAATGGTAACCATAAAATAATTGTATCCCATGTATGGAAGATTGAGGGCAGGTAGGGTACAGCTGGTTCCTTTTAAATATTGGTTTTGTCCCCTGTGAATAGAATATATAACCACTCTTGCAGACAAGGGTTTAAAGTGGTGGTAAATTAATATAAAGTAGTTGTAAACTACATCCTAAGCGAAATCAAATTACATGATAAGAAATAATTTAATTATAAAACATACTGTTTAAGTGGAAGTGCTTTGTCATGTATTCTTCACTCTTTCTATTTCTTATTCTCTAGTGTAGTGGCTTAGAGAGCAGTCTCATCCTCTACATAGTCTTCTAAGCACGCTTCTGAAATGTGTTCTATGCGGTCTTCCAAGAGTCCTTCCAATATGTTAATTAATGTGCTTGCGTGTAGCCTCTCTACGCGGTCTTCCAAACCCGTTCCCAATATTTTAAGTAATGCGCTTGTGCGTAGCCTCTCTACGCATTCTTCCAAGAGTCCTTTCAATATTTTAAGTAATGCGCTTGCACGTAGCCTCACTACGTAGTCTTCCAAACAAGCTCCTAATATTTTAAGTAATGCGCTTGCCGGTAGCCTCTATTTAGTCTTCCAAGAGTGCTTCCCGTATTTTAAGTAATGCGCTTGCGCATTGCCTTACTATGTAATCTTCCAAGCACACTACCAATATTTTAAGTAATGCGCTTGTGCGTAGCCTCTCTATTTAGTATTCCAAGAGTGCTTCCAGTATTTTAAGTAATGCGCTTGCTCGTAACCTCTTAAGCCACTCCAATGTAAATAATAAATAACAAGTTTCACTGTTTACTTGAAGATTTTATAGCTGCATGGAGATAAGTTGTTGAGAGCGTGATTCCCCTTTATAACGCTCATCTAATGTAAGCAATCAAACTAAAAAAAAAATAGCAAAAAATCTTTGCGCACATTATTTTCACAATTATAAATATTGTCAAAACTGATCAAAGTTCACACAGTGCTGCAGTTATTGAACTATCCCTTGTAAAGAGTGATTCTGAACTTGTGAACAAAATCACTGTTACGTAAATGAGAATCCCTTTTGGAAGTAAATGCGCATGCATAGAAACCATATGGATCAGAAGAATTTTGTGATCAGAGCACATGAGCAGCTCTGTAACGTCAGGGGTATGCATCTATTATGTGAGCCCTGTGACTAGCAAGGACATTGACTGTGAAGTGAAAATGTCACCTGAAGAGACAACTGATGTGGGCAGGGGTTAAAAATGTGTAATCTATTGTGTAGAAAGTGTACCATTACGTCGTTCCTTCATCTCATGTTCAGTGTATGATATTAACCCTATTGCATCTGTTGTGTTAATGTAGCAAACTGTGTGCTCTGCTAAATCTCTCCTAAATAGACCTATACATAGAAATTATATTCTCAGTTCCGTCTTAAAATTAAATTCTACAGCTGATATGACATTCCCTAAGTTAAAGGGACAGTCAACACTAGAATTTTTATTGTTTAAAAAGATAATCCCTTTATTACCCATTCCCCAGTTTTGCATAACCAACACTGTTATATTATTATACGTTTTACCTCTGTGATTAACTTGTATCTAAGCATCTTCTGACAGCCCCCTGATCACATGACTGTATATTATCTATTGACTTTCATTTTAGCCAATTAGTGCAGTGTCTGCCACAATGCACGGGCGTGATCACAATGTTATCTATATGGCTTACATGAACTAGCTCTCCCTGTTGTGAAAAGCAAATAAAAAAGCATGTGATAAGAGACGGTCTTCAAGGGCTTAGAAATTATCATATGAGCCTTCCTAGGTTTAGCTTTCAACTAAGAATACCAAGAGAACAAAGCAAAATTGGTGATAAAATTTAAGGAGTATGTCACGTTTGCATCACTGACCCTAATTGTGTTTAAAGGGATAATGTACTCAGACAGCTGATTTAGATTTCAATGTATTCAAAGATGCTGTAGAAACACCCTTTCGAATTGGCTGGACTCTCTCCCACTAAGAGGTTGACTTCTACTGCTGTTTACATAGTTTTTCTATAGCCAATACTTCAATACGGCAGGTTGTGTTACAGTTTATTCGCTCACTGGCAGTTTCCCACTCAGTACTCGCAAGCATTGTAGAACATGGCAGGTGATTGGCAGGTTGTGTTACAGTTGCTTCTGATTGGCTCACTGGCTGTTTCGTGCTCATTACTCACAAGCATTGTAGAACACGGCAGGTGATTGCCTGGTTGTATTACAGTTGCTTCTGATTGGCTCACTGGCTGTTTCGTGCGCAGTACTCACAAGCATTGCAGAACACGGCAGGTGATTGGCAGGTTGTGTTACAGTTGCTTCTGATTGTCTCACTGGCCGTTTCCTGCTCAGTACCCACAAACATTGCATTTTCCTGTGTGTTTATTAATCTCTTTCCTGCAGTTAGCTAGTGTCAGTAATGCAACCATTTGAGCATGTTATTTCTGCTTTTTGATGATCTTAATGCTTATGGTGCTCAGGTATCAAGTTTTTACACCTGCTCTGTACTCATCCCTCTTTGTCATTTGGGAACAGTACTTTGAGTCACATGTGACACAGAAGTAGAAGTCTTCTTTATAACCATAGTACCAGTAGAGATCTCAGGCCTAACAAACACAGCCAGAAGTCTTCCTTATAACCATAGTACCAGTAGAGACCTCAGGCCTAACAAACACAGCCAGAAGTCTTCCTTATAACCATACTACCAGTAGAAACCTCAGGCCTAACACAAACACAGCCAGAAGTCTTCTTTATAACCATACTACCAGTAGAGACCTCAGGCCTAACACAAACACAGCCAGAAGTCTTCTTTATAACCATAGTAGCAGTAGAGACCTCAGGCCTAACAAACACAGCCAGAAGTCTTCTTTATAACCATAGTACCAGTAGAAACCTTAGGCCTAACACATACAGCCAGAAGTCTTCTTTATAACCATAGTACCAGTAGAAACCTTAGGCCTAACACATACAGCCAGAAGTATTCTTTATAACCATAGTAGCAGTAAAGACCTCAGGCCTAACACAGCCAGAAGTCTTCTTTATAACCATAGTACCAGTAGAAACCTTAGGCCTAACACATACAGCCAGAAGTATTCTTTATAACCATAGTAGCAGTAGAGACCTCAGGCCTAACACAAACACAGCCAGAAGTCTTCTTTATAACCAAAGTACCAGTAAAGACCTCAGGCTTAACACAAAAACAGCCAGAAGTTTTCTTTATAACCATACTACCAGTAGAGGCCTGAGGCCTAACACATACAGCCAGAAGTATTCTTTATAACCATAGTAGCAGTAGAGACCTCAGGCCTAACACAGGCACAGCCAGAAGTCTTCTTTATAAACATACTACCAGTAGAGACCTCAGGCCTAACACAGACACAGCCAGAAGTCTTCTTTATAACCATAGTACCAGTAAAGACCTCAGGCCTAACACAAACACAGCCAGAAGTCTTCTTTATAATCATGCTATCAGTAGAGACCTCAGGCCTCACACAAACACAGCCAGAAGTCTTCTTTATAACCATACTACCAGTAGAGACCTCAGGCCTAACAAACTCAGCCAGAAGTCTTCTTTATAATCATGCTATCAGTAGAGACCTCAGGCCTAACACAAACACATCCAGAAGTCTTCTTTATAACCATAGTAGCAGTAGAGACCTCAGGCCTAACACAAACATAGCCAGAAGTCTTCTTTATAACCATACTACCAGTAGAGACCTCAGGCCTAAGAAACTCAGCCAGAAGTCTTCTTTATAATCATGCTATCAGTGGAGACCTCAGGCCTAACACAAACACATCCAGAAGTCTTCTTTATAACCATACTACCAGTAGAGACCTCAGGCCTAACACAAACACATCCAGAAGTCTTCTTTATAACCATAGTAGCAGTAGAGACCTCAGGCCTAACACAGACACAGCCAGAAGTCTTCTTTATAACCATACTACCAGTAGAGACCTCAGGCCTAACACAAACACATCCAGAAGTCTTCTTTATAACCATACTACCAGTAGAGACCTCAGGCCTAACAAACACAGCCAGAAGTCTTCTTTATAACCATACTACCGGTAGAAACCTTAGGCCTAACACATGCAGCCAGAAGTATTCTTTATAACCATACTACCAGTAGAGACCTAAGGCCTAACACATACAGCCAGAAGTATTCTTTATAACCATAGTAGCAGTAGAGACCTCAGGCCCAACACGGACACAGACAGAAGTCTTCTTTATAACCATACTACCAGTAGAGACCTCAGGCCCAACACGGACACAGACAGAAGTCTTCTTTATAACCATACTACCAGTAGAGACCTCAGGCCTAACACAAACACAGCCAGAAGTCTTCTTTATAACCATAGTACCAGTAGAAACCTTAGGCCTAACACAAACACAGCCAGAAGTCTTCTTTATAACCATACTACCTGTAGAGACCTTAGGCCTAACACAGCCAGAAGTCTTCTTTATAACCATAGTACCAGTAGAAACCTTAGGCCTAACACAAACACAGCCAGAAGTCTTCTTTATAACCATACTACCTGTAGAGACCTTAGGCCTAACACAGCCAGAAGTCTTCCTTATAACCATAGTAGCAGTAGAGACCTCAGGCCTAACACAAACACAGCCAGAAGTCTTCCTTATAACCATACTACCAGTAGAGACCTCAGGCCTAACACAAACACATCCAGAAGTCTTCTTTATAACCATAGTAGCAGTAGAGACCTCAGGCCTAACACAGACACAGCCAGAAGTCTTCTTTATAACCATACTACCAGTAGAGACCTCAGGCCTAACACAAACACATCCAGAAGTCTTCTTTATAACCATACTACCAGTAGAGACCTCAGGCCTAACAAACACAGCCAGAAGTCTTCTTTATAACCATACTACCGGTAGAAACCTTAGGCCTAACACATGCAGCCAGAAGTATTCTTTATAACCATACTACCAGTAGAGACCTAAGGCCTAACACATACAGCCAGAAGTATTCTTTATAACCATAGTAGCAGTAGAGACCTCAGGCCCAACACGGACACAGACAGAAGTCTTCTTTATAACCATACTACCAGTAGAGACCTCAGGCCCAACACGGACACAGACAGAAGTCTTCTTTATAACCATACTACCAGTAGAGACCTCAGGCCTAACACAAACACAGCCAGAAGTCTTCTTTATAACCATAGTACCAGTAGAAACCTTAGGCCTAACACAAACACAGCCAGAAGTCTTCTTTATAACCATACTACCTGTAGAGACCTTAGGCCTAACACAGCCAGAAGTCTTCTTTATAACCATAGTACCAGTAAAGACCTCAGGCCTAACACAAACACAGCCAGAAGTCTTCCTTATAACCATACTACCAGTAGAGACCTCAGGCCTAACACAAACACATCCAGAAGTCTTCTTTATAACCATAGTACCAGTAGAAACCTTAGGCCTAACACAAACACAGCCAGAAGTCTTCTTTATAACCATACTACCTGTAGAGACCTTAGGCCTAACACAGCCAGAAGTCTTCCTTATAACCATAGTAGCAGTAGAGACCTCAGGCCTAACACAAACACAGCCAGAAGTCTTCCTTATAACCATACTACCAGTAGAGACCTCAGGCCTAACACAAACACATCCAGAAGTCTTCTTTATAACCATAGTAGCAGTAGAGACCTCAGGCCTAACACAGACACAGCCAGAAGTCTTCTTTATAACCATACTACCAGTAGAGACCTCAGGCCTAACACAAACACATCCAGAAGTCTTCTTTATAACCATACTACCAGTAGAGACCTCAGGCCTAACAAACACAGCCAGAAGTCTTCTTTATAACCATACTACCGGTAGAAACCTTAGGCCTAACACATGCAGCCAGAAGTATTCTTTATAACCATACTACCAGTAGAGACCTAAGGCCTAACACATACAGCCAGAAGTATTCTTTATAACCATAGTAGCAGTAGAGACCTCAGGCCCAACACGGACACAGACAGAAGTCTTCTTTATAACCATACTACCAGTAGAGACCTCAGGCCTAACACAAACACAGCCAGAAGTCTTCTTTATAACCATAGTACCAGTAGAAACCTTAGGCCTAACACAAACACAGCCAGAAGTCTTCTTTATAACCATACTACCTGTAGAGACCTTAGGCCTAACACAGCCAGAAGTCTTCTTTATAACCATAGTACCAGTAAAGACCTCAGGCCTAACACAGCCAGAAGTCTTCCTTATAACCATAGTAGCAGTAGAGACCTCAGGCCTAACACAAACACAGCCAGAAGTCTTCCTTATAACCATACTACCAGTAGAGACCTCAGGCCTAACACAAACACAGCCAGAAGTCCTCTTTATAACCATAGTACCAGTAAAGACCGTAGGCCTAACACAGCCAGAAGTCTTCTTTATAACCATACTACAAGTAGAGACCTCAGGCCTAACACAAACACAGCCAGAAGTCCTCTTTATAACCATAGTACCAGTAGAGACCTCAGGCCTAACACAGCCAGAAGTCTTCTTTATAACCATAGTACCAGTAGAAACCTTAGGCCTAACACATACAGCCAGAAGTCTTCTTTATAACCATAGTACCAGTAGAAACCTCAGGCCTAACAAACACAGCCAGAAGTCTTCTTTATAACCATAGTACCAGTAGAAACCTCAGGCCTAACACATACAGCCAGAAGTCTTCTTTATAACCGTAGTACCAGTAGAAACCTTAGGCCTAACAAACACAGCCAGAAGTCTTCTTTATAACCATACTACCAGTAAAGACCGTAGGCCTAACACAGCCAGAAGTCTTCTTTATAACCATAGTACCTGTAGAAACCTCTGGTACTTAGCATGTTTATAACTTTAATCAGTATGAGCAACTCCTGTATGCACTCTGTCAGTACACAAAGGTGTGTTTGCAGTAACCTGGCTGCTCTGTGGGCCAGCAAGCAGCTTGTGATGGGAAACCTTCCACCAATACGTATCTGCTGTGTGATAGCTATTTAAAGGGAGGTTGGGCTATGTAATCTGCAGTTATCTAGAGTTGTATAATAGTGCAATAATGAAATGTTCCTGTGTATTAGCATTTATATTATTGCCTCTGTGATTAACAGCTGCAGAATGATTACTCCACGCATGTCTCCTAGCTTCTGGTATCATTTTTGCAAACTTGTTCTTTCCTGGCTATGTAGTGTGTGTCTGTGCTGGATATAAATGCTTGTGCTTACCTAGCTATGTAGTGTGTGTGTGTGTGTGCTGGATATAAATGCTTGTGCTTACCTAGCTATGTAGTGTGTGTGTGCTGGATATAAATGCTTGTGCTTACCTAGCTATGTAGTGTGTGTGTGTGTGCTGGATATAAATGCTTGTGCTTACCTAGCTATGTAGTGTGTGTGTGTGTGCTGGATATAAATGCTTGTGCTTACCTGGCTATGTAGTTAGTGTGTGTGTGTTCTGGATATAAATGCTTGTGCTTACCTGGCTATGTAGTGTGTGTGTTGGATATAAATGCTTGTGCTTTCCTGGCTACGTAGTGTGTGTGTGCTGGATATAAATGCTTGTGCTTACCTGGCTATGTAGTGTGTGTGTGTTCTGGATATAAATGCTTGTGCTTACCTGGCTATGTAGTGTGTGTGTGTGTGCTGGATATAAATGCTTGTGCTTACCTAGCTATGTAGTGTGTGTGTGTGTTGGATATAAATGCTTGTGCTTACCTGGCTATGTAGTTAGTGTGTGTGTGTGTGTGTTCTGGATATAAATGCTTGTGCTTACCTGGCTATGTAGTGTGTGTGTGTGTGCTGGATATAAATGCTTGTGCTTTCCTGGCTACGTAGTGTGTGTGCTGGATATAAATGCTTGTGCTTACCTGGCTATGTAGTGTGTGTGTGTTCTGGATATAAATGCTTGTGCTTACCTGGCTATGTAGTGTGTGTGTGTTCTGGATATAAATGCTTGTGCTTACCTGGCTATGTAGAGTGTGTGTGTGTGTGCTGTATATAAATGCTTGTGCTTACCTGGCTATATAGTGTGTGTGCTGTATATAAATGCTTGTACTTTCCTAGAGTGAATATTTTTTCAAGCAGAGTTAATAGGAATTATAAAGGGAATATTTTCACTGTTTTGTATGGCTATTCATGTGTTAGATATATTCTAATGTAACAAATGCTCTAATTGGTTAGATATTTGACTGCTTGCTGGTAACTGTATATTGGTTAAACATAGGTGGCGGTTGACACTAGGGGCTTGATGCGCTATAGCTCTCCTGTCTCATGAGATTGTCTAACAAGTCATGTCAGTACTGTATGACCGCCTCAGTACAGGGTACGTTGGCGGTCGTTGACAAGTCATCTTTATGAGGCTTGTTTGTAGTAGGGTTGCACCGATACCATTTTTTTAAGACCGAGTACAAGTACCGATACTTGTTTTCAAATCCTCGCCGATACCAATTACCGATACTTTTTTTTTTATGTCATGTGACAGTTTACCAAGCACAATACAGACTAATTATTTAAGATTCCTTCTTTATAATTATGAAGGACTGTAACTCAAAAGACATTATGAAATAATAAAACAGGTTTTATTTTACACAAAGTTCACAGAACATTTTTAGAAATAAAAATATTACAATAAAATATATTAACAACAACAATAAATAACAAATATAAAATTGCTACCAACCAAAAGTGCCATACAGTAAAAAATATAACAGAATACTGTTTAATCATGGTGAACAACACTATGGGCTAGATTACATTTGACTGGTAAGCTTTACCAATGCTCTCATTACACGTCCTACTCCATTAAAGGCTATGGAGTTGGAAATGTGAACAGAGCATTGGTAAAGTTTACCAATCAAATGTAATCTAAATCTAGTCCTATAATTGCAGGATGAGTGTTCATTGGGATTAACTTAATTTTTCCTATGAGTACTCTTCCTGCAATTATATAAGCTAAGATGTTCCTCAGAGTACAGTATGTTTTAAACATAATTGTGCAAGATGAGAACTAGCAGTATAAAAGGCAATCTAGCAATTAGAATCATTTTTCAAAAGTCAGTGGCAAGTTCTTTTTAAGGAACAGAACAGAAGCATCTCTGCATGTTCAGCTATTAGTCTGTTTTTGCTATCAGTAAGGAGGCTCAACTTTCCACACTACTGCATGGGGCAGAAAAATATTTTTGGGCCATTTTAGCCAGAGTTGGAAATCTCAGTTTATTAACTGCCCAGTACTTAGGGGTTTGTCTGAACGCAGTACAGTGATCTCTCCTACAATAATACATATAAGAGCAATTTGTATTGGCAGAACAGTAGTAAACAATTTTTAATTTAGTCTCCACTCCAGCTTTAAATGAAATGGGAACATGCAGTTTGAAAAAAAAACACCACAAGATAGCATATGGGTAGGAAGTGGAGGTATCGGTTTAAGTATCGGTGCATTTGCACGAGTACAAGTACTCATGCAAGTATTTGATACCGATACTAGTATCGGTATCAGTGCATCCCTAGTTTGTAGCGCAGGTCTTGCTCCTGAAGGGAGGCTTACAGTACTAGCAGTTTTGCCGCTTCCGGCAAACCTGTGCTAGGAAACCTCTTAACCACCACTTGAGATACAGGGTACGTCAGCCATTAAGGGGACTAAACCACTCTAAAGATAAAATTTAGCTTTTTAAAATTCTTAATTCCCCCTCTCCCCAAGGATTTTGCATGATCTTTAATGATGCAGATGAGTTTTTGTTCATCAGTGTATCTGCCATTCTGGTTGCCTCACCAGCGGGGAACCTGGGGGCTCCTGGGCACTGGGGTAACTTTATCCTTGTTGTATACTTTCTACATTTATGTAATGATGTTGAAGCAAATGTGAAATATCTTATTACATTAAGTCTTTATATTTTCCTTTTTTTCTTAAAGGGACATGAAACCCAAAGATTTTCTGTCATGGCACAGAAAATACGTTTAATACGTTTCCAATTTACTTCTATTATCAAATTTGAAGTACATTGGAAAGTTTTTTAAAATTGTTCTGTCTTTGGATTTTATGTACCTTTTAATTATGCCCTTCCACTCTCTTCTGGCTTGCTCCTATGTTTTATTGTTGCAGTGACTCTGGGCATCACATGAGTGATTGATAGATCATATAAAAGGTACTTGAAACCCAAAATGTTTCTTTCATGATTCAAACTGAGCATACATTTGAAAAACACTTTTCAATTAATTTGCTTTGATCAATTTTGCTTCATTCTCTTGGTATCCTTTGTTGATGGAGCCACAATGCGCTTCTGTGAGCTAGCTAATCAAATTGGTAAGCTAATCACAAGAGGCCTATATGTGCAGCCACCCATCAGCAGCCAGCTGCTGACTCTAGCTAGGTTTACTTTCCATTAAAATAAATACATTGGCAAGTTGTTTAATCTGAATCACAAGAGAAAAGTGTTTGGTTTCATGTCCCTTTAAACAGATGCTGTATCTGCTGTATGGCGAGTGTAGTACTGAATACAATACCAGGTCTAAAACCTTATATTAGCTGTATCTGGCTGACACCAATGTGATAGGAAGTGTTCTGCTTGGTGGGTGGAGCCTCTGCTGCACACGTGTTTAATATTCAACTTATAATGAATGGCAGATGCCTGATTAGCGTATATATTTTAATGTTGACTTTGTGTTTACTTTGTCTTATCAGTGCTCAAATCCCTGAGAGGGAACCCCTGTATAATGTTGCAGTGTAAATGTAATGAGTGAATCATTAGTGTGTGAAATTTCTCAACAACCATAATATTAGTCACAAGCATTGCAGGTAGATCTGGCTTTTCTGTTATTGTTTGATAAATGTTAAAGGGACAGTCTACTCCTGAATTATTACCCATACCCCAGTTTTGAATAACCAACACGGTTATATTAATATAATTTCTCCAACATAGGTGTGTCCGGTCCACGGCGTCATCCTTACTTGTGGGATATTCTCCTCCCCAACAGGAAATGGCAAAGAGCCCAGCAAAGCTGGCCATATAGTCCCTCCTAGGCTCCGCCTACCCCAGTCATTCTCTTTGCCGTTGCACAGGCAACATCTCCACGGAGATGGCTTAGAGTTTTTTGGTGTTTAAATGTAGTTTTTGTTCTTCAATCAAGAGTTTGTTATTTTAAAATAGTGCTGGTATGTACTATTTACTCTGAAACAGAAAAGAGATGAAGATTTCTGTTTGTAAGAGGAAAATGATTTTAGCAACCGTTACTAAAATCGATAGCTGTTTCCACACAGGACTGTTGAGATGAAGTAACTTCAGTTGGGGGAAACAGTGGGCAGACTTTGCTGCTTGAGGTATGACACATTTCTAACAAGACTCGGTAATGCTGGAAGCTGTCATTTTCCCTATGGGAACCGGTAAGCCATTTTCTTAGTTTAAGTAAAAGAATAAAGGGCTTCATTAGGGCTTAAAAAACTGGTAGACATTTTTCTGGGCTAAAACGATTACTTTACTAAGTATATTTGGCAGATTTTTACTTTTAATAGTTGTTAAATCTTGGGGATTGTTTTAATAAAAACGGCAGGCACTGTATTGGACACCTTTTTCACTGGGGGCCTTTTCTAGTCATAGACAGAGCCTCATTTTCGCGCCTCTAATGCGCAGTTGTTTTTGGAAAGCATGGCATGCAGATGCATGTGTGAGGAGCTAAGAACCACTGAAAAAGCTTCTAGAAGGCGTCATTTGGTATCGTATTCCCCTCTGGGCTTGGTTGGGTCTCAGCAAAGCAGATACCTGGGACTGTATAGGGGTTAAATGTAAAAACGGCTCCGGTTCCGTTATTTTAAGGGTTAAAGCTTTCAAATTTGGTGTGCAATACTTTTAAGGCTTTAAGTTACTGTGGTGAAATTTTGGTGAATTTTGAACAATTCCTTCATACTTTTTCACATATTCAGTAATAAAGTGTGTTCAGTTTAAAATTTAAAGGGACAGTAACGGTTTTATTGTAAAACGTTTTTTGTGCTTTGTTGACAAGTTTAAGCCTGTTTAACATGTCTGAACCATCAGATAACGATGTTCTATATGTATGAAAGCCAATGTGTCTCCCCATTTAAATATATGTGATATATTTGTGTCATAATGTCCAAACAAAGTAGGGATAATAATGCCATAGATATGATATTGCCCAAGATGATTACTCTGAGGGGAGTAAGCATGGTACTGCATCATCCCCTTCTGTGTCTACACCAGTTTTGCCCACACAAGAGGCCCCTAGTACATCTAGTGCGCCAATACTTATTACCATACAACAATTAATGGCTGTAATGGATAATTCTATTGCATGCATTTTTTCCAAAATGCCTACTTATCAGAGAAAGTGTGATTGCTCTGTTTTAAACACTGAAGAGCAAGAGGACGCTGATGATATCTGTTCTGACATACCCTCACACCTATCTGAAGGGGCCAGGAGGGAGGTTTTGTCTGAGGGAGAAATTTCAGATTCAGGGAAAATTTCTCAACAAGCAGAACCTGATATTGTAACTTTTAAATTTAAATTACAACATCTCCACGCACTACTTAAGGAGGTATTATCTACTCTGGATGATTGTGACAATTTGGTCATTCCAGAGAAATTAGGTAAGATGGACAAGTTCCTAGAGGTTCCGATGCCCCCCGATGTTTTTCCTATACCCAAGCGGGTGGCGGACATAGTAAATAAGGAGTGGGAAAGGCCCGGCATACCTTTTGTCCTCCCCCTATATTTAAGAAATTATTTCCTATAGTCGACCCCAGAAAGGACTTATAGCATACAGTCCCCAAGGTCGAGGGGGCGGTTTCTACTCTAAACAAACGCACTTCTATTCCTATAGAAGATAGTTGTGCTTTCAAGATCCTATGGATTAAAGGTTAGAGGGTTTGCTTAAAAAGATGTTTGTTCAGCAAGGTTACCTTCTACAACCAATTTCATGCATTGTTCCTGTCACTACAGCTGCGTGTTTCTGGTTCGAAGAACTAGAAAAGTCGCTCAATAAAGAATCTTCGTACGAGGAGGTTTTGGACAGAGTTCAAGCTCTTAAATTGGCTAACTCTTTTATTTTAGATGCCGCTTTGCAATTAGCTAGATTAGCGGCGAATAATTCAGGGTTTGCTATCGTGGCGCGCAGAGCGCTTTTGCTTAACATAAAACACTGTTTGGCCCTGACTTGAAAGAGATTATTTCAGACATCACTGGGGGAAAGGGCCACGCCCTTCCTCTGGATAGGTCTTTTAAGGCTAAAAATAAGCCAAATTTTCGTCCCTTTCGCAGAAACGGACCAGCCTCAAATTCTACACCCTCTAAGCAAGAGGGTAATACTTCTCAAACCAAGCCAGCCTGGAGGCCGATGCAAGGCTGGAACAAGGGTAAGCAGGCCAAGTCACCTGCCACTGCTACCAAAACAGCATGAAGTGTTGGCCCCCGATCTGGGAAGGATCTGGTGGGGGGCAGACTTTCTCTCTTTGCTCAGGCTGGGGCAAGAGATGTTCAGGATCCTTGGGCGCTAGAAATAGTTTCTCAAGGTTATCTCCTGGAATTCAGGGAACTACCCCCAAGGGGAAGGTTCCACGGGTCTCAATTATCTTCGAACAGGCATTCTTACACTGTGTAGAAGACCTGTTAAGCATGGGAGTGATTCATCCTGTTCCATTAGGAGAACAAGGGATGGGTTTTTACTCCAAACTGTTCATAATTCCCAAAAAAGAGGGAACATTCAGACCTATTTTAGATCTCAAGATTCTAAACAAGTTTCTAAGGGTTTCATCGTTCAAAATGGAAACCATTCGAACGATCCTTCCTACCATCCAGGAAGGTCAATTCATGACCACGGTGGACTTAAAGGATGCGTACCTACGTATTCCTATCCACAAGGAACATTTTCAGTTCCTAAGGTTCGCCTTTCTGGACAAGCATTACCAGTTTGTGGCACTTCCATTCGGATTAGCCACTGCTCCAAGGATTTTCACAAGGGTACTAGGGTGCCTTCTAGCGGTGCTAAGACCAAGGGGCATTGCAGTAGTACCTTACTTGGACGACATCCTGATTCAAGTGTCGTCTCTGTCAAAAGCAAGGGCTCATACGGACATTGTCCTAGCCTTTCTCAGATCTCACAGGTGGAAAGTGAACATAGAAAAAAGTTCTCTGTCCCCGTCAACAAGAGTTCCCTTCTTGGGAACAATATTAGTTTCCTTAGAAATGAAGGTTTTTCTGACAGAGGCCAGAAAATCAAAACTTCTAAGCTCTTGTCAGGTACTTCATTCTGTTCTTCTTCCTTCCATAGCGCAGTGCATGGAAGTAATAGGTTTGATGGTTGCGGCAATGGACATAGTTCCTTTTGCACGAATTCATCTAAGACCATTACACCTGTGTATGCTCAGACAGTGGAATGGGGATTATACAGACTTGTCTCCGACGATACAAGTAGATCAAATAACCAGAGATTCACTCCGTTGGTGGCTGACCCTGGACAACCTGTCACAGGGAATGAGCTTCCGCAGACCAGAGTAGGTCATTGTCACGACCGACGCCAGTCTGGTGGGCTGGGGCGCGGTCTGGGAACCCCTGAAAGCTCAGGGTCTATGGTTTCGGGAAGACTCTCTTCTCCCGATAAACATAATGGAACTGAGAGCGATATTCAATGCTCTCAAGGCTTGGCCTCGACTAGCAAAGGCCAAATTCATAAGGTTTCAATCAGACATCATGACGACTGTTACATATATCAACCATCAGGGGGTAACAAGGAGTTCCCTGGCGATGGAGGAGCATCCGGGGGAGTGGGAACTCCATCTGGAAATCTTTGCCCAAATAACTCAATTATGGGGCATTCCAGACATGGTTCTGATGGCCTCTCGTCAGAACTTCATGGTCCCTTGTTACGGGTCCAAATCCAGGGATCCCAAGGCGACTCTATTGGATACAATAGTAGCACCTTGGATCTTCAACCTAGCTTATGTATTCCCACCGTTTCCTCTCATTCCCAGGCTGGTAGCCAGGATCAATCTGAAGAGGGCTTCGGTGATCTTGATAGTTCCTGTGTGGTCACGCAGGACTTGGTATGCAGACCTGGTGAATGTGTCATCGGCTCCACCATGGAAGCTACCTTTGAGACAGGACCTTCTTATTCAGGGTCCATTCGAACATCCGAATCTGGTTTTCCTCCAACTGACTGCTTGGAGTTTGAACGCTTGATTTTATCAAAGCGTGGGTTTTCAGATTCTGTAATAGACACTCTTATTCAGGCTAGAAAGCCTGTAACTAGAAAAATTTACCATAATATGTGGAAAAAATATATCTGTTGGTGTGAATCTAAAGGATTCCCATGGAACAAGATAAAAATTCCTAAGATTCTTTCCTTTCTACAAAAAGGTTTGGAGAAAGGGTTTTCTGCGAGTTCTCTGAAGGGACAGATCTCTGCTTTATCTGTTTTACTTCACAAAAGGCTGGCAGCTGTGCCAGACGTTTAAGCGTTTGTTCAGGCTCTGGTTAGAATCAAGCCTGTTTACAGACCTTTGACTCTTCCCTGGAGTCTTAATCTAGTTCTTTCAGTTCTTCAAGGGGTTCCGTTTGAACCCTTACATTCCGTAGATATTAAGTTATTATCTTGGAAAGTTTTGTTTTAGGTTGCAATTTCTTCCGCTAGAAGAGTTTCTGAGTTATCTGCTCTGCAGTGTTCTCCGCCCTATCTGGTCCATGCAGATAAGGTGGTTTTACGTACTGAGCCTGGTTTTCTTCCGAAGGTTGTTTCCAACAAAAATATTAACCAGGAGATGGTTGTACCTTCTTTGTGTCCGAATCCAGTTTCATAGAAGGAACGTTTGTTACACAATTTGGACGTTGTCCGTGTTCTAAAATTCTATTTAGAGGCTACTGAAGATTTTAGACAAACATCTTCTTTGTTTGTTGTTTATTCTGGTTAAAGGAGAGGTAAAAAAAGCAACTTCTACCTCTCTTTCCTTTTGGTTTAAAAGCATCATCAGATTGGCTTTTGAGACTGCCGGACGGCAGCCTCCTGAAAGTATCACAGCTCACTCCACTAGGGCTGTGGCTTCCACATGGGCCTTCAAGAATGAGGTTCCTGTTGACCAAATTTTTTAAATTATATACTTTTGCTTCTTCGGAGGCTATTTTTGGGAGAAAGGTTTTGCAAGCCGTGGTGCCTTCCGTTTGGGTGACCTGATTTGCTCCCTCCCTTCATCCGTGTCCTAAAGCTTTGGTATTGGTTCCCACAAGTAAGGATGACGCCGTGGACCGGACACACCTATGTTGGAGAAAACAGAATTTATGCTTACCTGATAAATTACTTTCTCCAACGGTGTGTCCGGTCCACGGCCCGCCCTGGTTTTTTAATCAGGTCTGATGAATTATTTTTTCTAACTACAGTCACCACGTTACCATATGGTTTCTCCTATATATATTTCCTCCTGTCCGTCGGTCGAATGACTGGGGTAGGCGGAGCCTAGGAGGGACTATATGGCCAGCTTTGCTGGGCTCTTTGCCATTTCCTGTTGGGGAGGAGAATATCCCACAAGTAAGGATGACGCCGTGGACCGGACACACCGTTGGAGAAAGTAATTTATCAGGTAAGCATAAATTCTGTTTTTCTTTCCAATGGCATGAAGAGTCCACAAATCCATTCCAATTACTAGTGCAAATTCAACTCCTGGCCAGCAGGAGGAGGCAAAGAACACCCCAGCAAAGCTGTTAAGTATCACCCCTACTTCCTATAAGCCCCCAGTGATTCTTTGCCTTATACATTGGGAGGATTCTATTCAAACCTTTTTATGGTTCCTAAAAAGGAGGGAACCTTCTGACCCATATTGGACCTCAAGTGTCAACAAGTTTCTCAAGGTTCCGTCCTTCAAAATGGAGACTATTCGTTTCATTCTAACCTTGGTTCAGATGGGTCAGTTCATTACTTCCATAGACCTGAATGACGCGTATCTGCATGTTCCTATTCACAGGGAACATCACCGATTCCTGTGGTTTGCCTTTCTAGAAACACTTCCAATTTGTTGCCCTTCCCTTGCCAAGGCTCCCCAGATCTTTACAAAGGTCCTAGGGGCCCTTTTGACGGTGGTCAGATTTCAGCGAATAGCGGTGGCGCCATACCTGGATGACCTCTTGGTTCAGGCGCCATCTTTTCATTTAGCAACATCTCATACAAACACTGTTGTCTATTCTTCGTACCCACGGGTGGAAAGTAAATCTGGAAAAGAGTTTCCTGGTGCCAGACACCAGGGTATGCTTTTTGGAAATAATAGACTGTCTATGAAGATTTTTCTCCAACATAGGTGTGTCCGGTCCACGGCGTCATCCTTACTTGTGGGATATTCTCTTCCCCAACAGGAAATGGCAAAGAGCCCAGCAAAGCTGGTCACATGATCCCTCCTAGGCTCCGCCTACCCCAGTCATTCTCTTTGCCGTTGTACAGGCAACATCTCCACGGAGATGGCTTAGAGTTTTTTAGTGTTTAACTGTAGTTTTTATTATTCAATCAAGAGTTTGTTATTTTGAAATAGTGCTGGTATGTACTATTTACTCAGAAACAGAAAAGAGATGAAGATTTCTGTTTGTATGAGGAAAATGATTTTAGCAACCGTCACTAAAATCCATGGCTGTTCCACACAGGACTGTTGAGAGCAATTAACTTCAGTTGGGGGAACAGTGAGCAGTCTCTTGCTGCTTGAGGTATGACACATTCTAACAAGACGATGTAATGCTGGAAGCTGTCATTTTCCCTATGGGATCCGGTAAGCCATGTTTATTAAGATCGTAAATAAGGGCTTCACAAGGGCTTATTAAGACTGTAGACTTTTTCTGGGCTAAATCGATTCATTATTAACACATATTTAGCCTTGAGGAATCATTTATTCTGGGTATTTTGATATAATAATATCGGCAGGCACTGTTTTAGACACCTTATTCTTTAGGGGCTTTCCCAAATCATAGGCAGAGCCTCATTTTCGCGCCGGTGTTGCGCACTTGTTTTTGAGAGGCATGACATGCAGTCGCATGTGAGAGGAGCTCTGATACTTAGAAAAGACTTTCTGAAGGCGTCATTTGGTATCGTATTCCCCTTTGGGCTTGGTTGGGTCTCAGCAAAGCAGATACCAGGGACTGTAAAGGGGTTTAAGTTAAAAACGGCTCCGGTTCCGTTATTTTAAGGGTTAAAGCTTCCAAATTTGGTGTGCAATACTTTTAAGGCTTTAAGACACTGTGGTGAAAATTTGGTGAATTTTGAACAATTCCTTCATGTTTTTTCGCAATTGCAGTAATAAAGTGTGTTCAGTTTAAAATTTAAAGTGACAGTAACGGTTTTATTTTAAAACGTTTTTTGTACTTTGTTATCAAGTTTATGCCTGTTTAACATGTCTGAACTACCAGATAGACTGTGTTCTGAATGTGGGGAAGCCAGAATTCCTATTCATTTAAATAAATGTGATTTATGTGACAATGACAATGATGCCCAAGATGATTCCTCAAGTGAGGGGAGTAAGCATGGTACTGCATCATTCCCTCCTTCGTCTACACGAGTCTTGCCCACTCAGGAGGCCCCTAGTACATCTAGCGCGCCAATACTCCTTACTATGC
Source organism: Bombina bombina (assembly GCF_027579735.1). Classification (NCBI taxonomy): domain Eukaryota; kingdom Metazoa; phylum Chordata; class Amphibia; order Anura; family Bombinatoridae; genus Bombina; species Bombina bombina. The sequence goes on from NC_069510.1 coordinate 128,811,596, forward strand.
AACAATTAACGGCTGTAATGGATAATTCTGTCAAAAAACATTTTAGCCAAAATGAACACTTATCAGCGTAAGCGCGACTGCTCTGTTTTTAGATACTGAAGAGCATGACGACGCTGATAATAATGGTTCTGAAGGGCCCCTAACCCAGTCTGATGGGGCCAGGGAGGTTTTGTCTGAGGGAGAAATTACTGATTCAGGGAACATTTCTCAACAAGCTGAACCTGATGTGATTACGTTTAAATTTAAGTTGGAACATCTCCGCATTCTGCTTAAGGAGGTATTATCCACTCTGGATGATTGTGACAAATTGGTCATCCCAGAGAAACTATGTAAAATGGACAAGTTCCTAGAGGTCCCGGGGCTCCCAGAAGTTTTTCCTATACCCAAGCGGGTGGCGGACATTGTTAATAAAGAATGGGAAAGGCCCGGTATTCCTTTCGTCCCTCCCCCCATATTTAAAAAATTGTTTCCTATGGTCGACCCCAGAAAGGACTTATGGCAGACAGTCCCCAAGGTCGAGGGAGCGGTTTCCACTTTAAACAAACGCACCACTATACCCATAGAGGATAGTTGTGCTTTCAAAGATCCTATGGATAAAAAATTAGAAGGTTTACTTAAAAAGATGTTTGTTCAGCAGGGTTACCTTCTACAACCAATTTCATGCATTGTCCCTGTAGCTACAGCCGCATGTTTCTGGTTCGATGAGCTGATAAAGGCGGTCGATAGTGATTCTCCTCCTTATGAGGAGATTATGGACAGAATCAATGCTCTCAAATTGGCTAATTCTTTCACCCTAGACGCCACTTTGCAATTGGCTAGGTTAGCGGCTAAGAATTCTGGGTTTGCTATTGTGGCGCGCAGAGCGCTTTGGTTGAAATCTTGGTCAGCTGATGCGTCTTCCAAGAACAAGCTACTTAACATTCCTTTCAAGGGGAAAACGCTGTTTGGCCCGGACTTGAAAGAGATTATCTCTGATATCACTGGGGGTAAGGGCCACGCCCTTCCTCAGGATCGGCCTTTCAAGGCAAAAAATAAACCTAATTTTCGTCCCTTTCGTAGAAACGGACCAGCCCAAAGTGCTACGTCCTCTAAGCAAGAGGGTAATACTTCTCAAGCCAAGCCAGCTTGGAGACCAATGCAAGGCTGGAACAAGGGAAAGCAGGCCAAGAAACCTGCCACTGCTACCAAGACAGCATGAAATGTTGGCCCCCGATCCGGGACCGGATCTGGTGGGGGGCAGACTCTCTCTCTTCGCTCAGGCTTGGGCAAGAGATGTTCTGGATCCTTGGGCGCTAGAAATAGTCTCCCAAGGTTATCTTCTGGAATTCAAGGGGCTTCCCCCAAGGGGGAGGTTCCACAGGTCTCAGTTGTCTTCAGACCACATAAAAAGACAGGCATTCTTACATTGTGTAGAAGACCTGTTAAAAATGGGAGTGATTCATCCTGTTCCATTAAGAGAACAAGGGATGGGGTTCTACTCCAATCTGTTCATAGTTCCCAAAAAAGAGGGAACGTTCAGACCAATCTTAGATCTCAAGATCTTAAACAAGTTTCTCAAGGTTCCATCGTTCAAGATGGAAACCATTCGAACTATTCTTCCTTCCATCCAGGAAGGTCAATTCATGACCACAGTGGATTTAAAGGATGCGTATCTACATATTCCTATCCACAAGGAACATCATCGGTTCCTAAGGTTCGCATTCCTGGACAAGCATTACCAGTTCGTGGCGCTTCCTTTCGGATTAGCCACTGCTCCAAGGATTTTCACAAAGGTACTAGGGTCCCTTCTAGCTGTGCTAAGACCAAGGGGCATTGCTGTAGTACCTTACTTGGACGACATTCTGATTCAAGCGTCGTCCCTTCTTCAAGCAAAGGCTCACACGGACATTGTCCTGGCCTTTCTCAGATCTCACGGATGGAAAGTGAACGTGGAAAAGAGTTCTCTATCTCCGTCAACAAGGGTTCCCTTCTTGGGAACAATAATAGACTCCTTAGAAATGAGGATTTTTCTGACAGAGGCCAGAAAAACAAAACTTCTAGACTCTTGTCGGATACTTCATTCCGTTCCTCTTCCTTCCATAGCGCAGTGCATGGAAGTGATCGGTTTGATGGTAGCGGCAATGGACATAGTTCCTTTTGCGCGCATTCATCTAAGACCATTACAACTGTGCATGCTCAGTCAGTGGAATGGGGACTATACAGACTTGTCTCCGAAGATACAAGTAAATCAGAGGACCAGAGACTCACTCCGTTGGTGGCTGTCCCTGGACAACCTGTCACAAGGGATGACATTCCGCAGACCAGAGTGGGTCATTGTCACGACCGACGCCAGTCTGATGGGCTGGGGCGCGGTGTGGGGATCCCTGAAAGCTCAGGGTCTTTGGTCTCGGGAAGAATCTCTTCTACCGATAAATATTCTGGAACTGAGAGCGATATTCAATGCTCTCAAGGCTTGGCCTCAGCTAGCGAGGGCCAAGTTCATACGGTTTCAATCAGACAACATGACAACTGTTGCGTACATCAACCATCAGGGGGGAACAAGGAGTTCCCTAGCGATGGAAGAAGTGACCAAAATCATTCTATGGGCGGAGTCTCACTCCTGCCACCTGTCTGCTATCCACATCCCAGGAGTGGAAAATTGGGAAGCGGATTTTCTGAGTCGTCAGACATTGCATCCGGGGGAGTGGGAACTCCATCCGGAAATCTTTGCCCAAGTCACTCAGCTGTGGGGCATTCCAGACATGGATCTGATGGCCTCTCGTCAGAACTTCAAAGTTCCTTGCTACGGGTCCAGATCCAGGGATCCCAAGGCGGCTCTAGTGGATGCACTAGTAGCACCTTGGACCTTCAAACTAGCTTATGTGTTCCCGCCGTTTCCTCTCATCCCCAGGCTGGTAGCCAGGATCAATCAGGAGAGGGCGTCGGTGATCTTGATAGCTCCTGCGTGGCCACGCAGGACTTGGTATGCAGATCTGGTGAATATGTCATCGGCTCCACCTTGGAAGCTACCTTTGAGACGAGACCTTCTTGTTCAGGGTCCGTTCGAACATCCGAATCTGGTTTCACTCCAGCTGACTGCTTGGAGATTGAACGCTTGATCTTATCGAAGCGAGGGTTCTCAGATTCTGTTATCGATACTCTTGTTCAGGCCAGAAAGCCTGTAACTAGAAAGATTTACCACAAAATTTGGAAAAAATATATCTGTTGGTGTGAATCTAAAGGATTCCCTTGGGACAAGGTTAAGATTCCTAAGATTCTATCCTTCCTTCAAGAAGGATTGGAAAAAGGATTATCTGCAAGTTCCCTGAAGGGACAGAGTTCTGCCTTGTCTGTGTTACTTCACAAAAAGCTGGCAGCTGTGCCAGATGTTCAAGCCTTTGTTCAGGCTCTGGTTAGAATTAAGCCTGTTTACAAACCTTTGACTCCTCCTTGGAGTCTCAACTTAGTTCTTTCAGTTCTTCAGGGGGTTCCGTTTGAACCCTTACATTCCGTTGATATTAAGTTATTATCTTGGAAAGTTTTGTTTTTAGTTGCAATTTCTTCTGCTAGAAGAGTTTCAGAATTATCTGCTCTGCAGTGTTCTCCTCCTTATCTGGTGTTCCATGCAGATAAGGTGGTTTTACGTACTAAACCTGGTTTTCTTCCAAAAGTTGTTTCTAACAAAAACATTAACCAGGAGATTATCGTACCTTCTCTGTGTCCGAAACCAGTTTCAAAGAAGGAACGTTTGTTGCACAATTTGGATGTTCGCGCTCTAAAATTCTATTTAGATGCTACAAAGGATTTTAGACAAACATCTTCCTTGTTTGTTGTTTATTCCGGTAAAAGGAGAGGTCAAAAAGCAACTTCTACCTCTCTCTCTTTTTGGATTAAAAGCATCATCAGATTGGCTTACGAGACTGCCGGACGGCAGCCTCCCGAAAGAATCACAGCTCATTCCACTAGGGCTGTGGCTTCCACATGGGCCTTCAAGAACGAGGCTTCTGTTGATCAGATATGTAGGGCAGCGACTTGGTCTTCACTGCACACTTTTACCAAATTTTACAAGTTTGATATTTTTGCTTCTTCTGAGGCTATTTTTGGGAGAAAGGTTTTGCAAGCCGTGGTGCCTTCCATTTAGGTGACCTGATTTGCTCCCTCCCTTCATCCGTGTCCTAAAGCTTTGGTATTGGTTCCCACAAGTAAGGATGACGCCGTGGACCGGACACACCTATGTTGGAGAAAACAGAATTTATGTTTACCTGATAAATTACTTTCTCCAACGGTGTGTCCGGTCCACGGCCCGCCCTGGTTTTTTTAATCAGGTCTGATAATTTATTTTCTTTAACTACAGTCACCACGGTACCATATGGTTTCTCCTATGCAAATATTCCTCCTTAACGTCGGTCGAATGACTGGGGTAGGCGGAGCCTAGGAGGGATCATGTGACCAGCTTTGCTGGGCTCTTTGCCATTTCCTGTTGGGGAAGAGAATATCCCACAAGTAAGGATGACGCCGTGGACCGGACACACCGTTGGAGAAAGTAATTTATCAGGTAAACATAAATTCTGTTTTTTTGGACGGAGGTCGGAAAATCCAAAATTCTTGCTTCCTGTCTTTCACTTCAGTCCTCTATCCGTTCATCAGTGGATCAGTGCATGGAAGTAATTGGTCTAATGGTTGCTTCCATGGACGTTTATTCCTTTTGCTTGTTTCCATCTGAGACCTCTACAGTTATGCATGCTTAGGCAATGAAACGGAGACCACTCGGATCTCTCTCAAAGGATAATCCTAGATTTCCTAACGAGAGACTCTCTATCTTGCTGGATTTCCCAGGATCATCTATCTCAGAGAACATGCTTCCTGAGACCATCTTGGAAGATTGTGACCACAGATGGGCTGGGGAGCAGTTTGGGCTGCTTTAAAAGCTCAGGGTCTTTGTACTCAAGAGGAGTCTTTACTCCCAATAAACATCTTAGAACTGAGAGCAATCTTCAATGCTCTAGCAGCAGCTTGGCCTCAATTAGTTCTGGTCCGATTTATCAGATTCCAGTCGGACAACATCGCCTCAGTGGCGTATATCAAACACCAGGGAGGAACTCTGGTTCACAATTGTCTCCTCTCTGCCATCCACATCCCACAGGTGGACAACTGGGAAGCAGATTTTCTGAGCAGACAGACCTTTCATCCCGGTAAGTGGGCTCTCCATCCAGAAGTATTCACAAGTATAACCCTCGGGGGGGTTCCGGAGTTGGATCTGATGGCATCTTGTCTGAACGCCAAGGTACGGGTCAAGATCAAGAGATCCTTAAGCAGTTCTGATTGATGCTCTGGTGGTTCCTTGGGACTTCGATCTAGCATACCAGTTTCCTCTGTTTGCCCTCCTTCCTTGAGTAATAGCTTGTATCAAACGGTAAAGGGCGTCAGTGATTCTAATAGCTCCTGCCTGACCTCGCAGGATCTGGTTTGCGGACCTGGTGAATGTCATCTCTTCCCCCTTGGAGGTTGTCTCTGAGGAAGGACCACCTACTTCATGGTCTCTTTCTCCACCCAAATCTAGATTCTCTGAAGATGACAGCTTGGAGATCGAACACCTAGTCTTAGCTAGGTCATTGATACCATGCTTCAAGCTCATAAACTTGTTACTCGCAAGATTTACCATAAGGCATGGCGTAAATACCTTTATTGGTGCAAATCTAAGGGTTTCTCTTGGAGTCGGGTGAGGATCCCCCCCCCATTTTATCTTTTCTTCAGGGTGGCCTGGAGAAAGGTTTGACGGTCAGTACTCTGAAGGGTCAGATTTCTGCACTGTATTATTTTACACAAACGTTTGGCAGATCTGCCTGATGATCAATCTTTTGTTCAGGCCTTGGTCAGAATCAGGCCTGTGTTCAAACCTGTTGCTCCTCCATGGAGTCTTAACCTTGTTCTTAGAGTTTTGTAACAGGCTCCGTTTCAGCCTATGCATTTGGTTGTTATTAAGTTATCTTGGAAAGTTTTTTTTCTCCTCGCTATTTCTTCTGCTCGCAGAGTCTCTGTGCTTTTGGCTCTACAGTGTGATTCTCCTTACCTTATTTTTCATGCGGATGACTGGGTCCTTCGTACAAAGTTGGGATTTCTTCCTACAGTAGTATCAGATCGCAACATCAATCAGGAAATTGTTGTTCCTTTTTTGTCCTAATTTTTCTCAGAAAGAATGTCTGTTGCACAACCTGGATGTTGTGCATGCTCTAAAAAAATTTCTTCATGCAACTAAACATTTTCGGCAATCTACTGCCCTGTTCGTTTTCCCTGGTAAGGGTCAGAAGGCCACTTATTCTACTACTCTCTCTGGTTGAGAAGTGTTATCCGGTTGGCTTACGAGACAGCTGGACAACAGCCTCCTGACAGAATTACGGCTCATTCCACTAGGGTTGTCTCTTCTTCCTGGGCCTTCAAAAATGAAGTTTCTGTGGAACAAATCTGCAAGGCGACAACTTGGTCCTCGCTGAGGCTTCCTTCAGGAGGAAAGTTCTTCAAGCAGTGGTGCCTTCTATTTAGGTCCGCCTGTTTTGTTCTCCTGCCCTCCATTCTGTGTCCTCTAGCTTGGGTATTGGTTCCCACTAGTAATTTGAATGGATTTGTGAACTCTCCATGCCATTGTAAAGAAAACAAAATTTATGCTTACCTGATAAATTTTTCTTTCCTGGCATGAAGATCCACAACCTGCCCTTAATTTGATTATATTTTTTTGTATAAACCTCAGGCACCTCCTATACCCTTGTCATCTTCTCTTTCTATATTCCTTCGGCTGAATGACTGGGGGCTTATCGGAAGTAGGAGTGATACTTAAAGTGACAGTTTAGTCCAAAATAAACTTTCATGATTAAGATAGAGAATGTAATTTTAAACAATTTTCCAATGTACTTTTTATCACCAATTTTGCTTTGTTCTCTTGGTATTCTTCGTTGAAAGCTAAACCTAGGAGTCCATATGCTAATTTCTAAGCCCTTGAAGGTCACCTCTTCTCTCAGGGCTTTTTGACAGTTTTTCACTACTAGAGGGTGTTAGTTCATGTGTCATATAGATAACACTGTGCTTACGCACGTGGAGTTCAGGTGAGCCAGCTCCGATTGGCTAAAATTTATCTTTTTCTAAAGAACTGAAATAAGGGGGCAGTTTGTTGAGGCTTAGATACAAGGTCCCTTAAACAGCTCTGCTGGGGTGTTCTTTTGCTGCCTCCTGCTGGCCAAGAGTTGAATTCCGACTAGTAATTGGAATGGATTAGTGGACTCTCAATGCCAGAAAAGCATAAATTTTGTTTTTACTTCTGTGATTAGCTTGTATCTAAGCCTCTGCAGACTGCCCCTTATCTCGGTTCTTTTGACAGACTTGCATTTTAGCCAATCAGTGATGACTCATAAATAACTCCACAGGCGTGAGCACAATGTTATCTATATGGCACACATGAACTAGCTATGTCTAACTTTGAAAATCTGCCATAATACACTGAGATAAGAGGCAGCCTTCAAGGGCTTAGAAATTAGCATATGAGCCTACTTTTTTTTTTTTTGTTTGTTAAATACATACTGTGACCAGCTATTGCACGTGAAGTATGGCATGTAGCCACCAATCAGCAAGCTATACTCAGGTGCTGAACCAAAAATGGGCCGGCTCCTAAGCTTTTATAAGAAAGTTGCTTAAAATTGCTGCTCTATCTGAATTGCGAAAGAAAACATTGGGTTCAGTATGATCCCTTTAAAGGTTTAACCCCTTAGTGACCAGAGCACTTTTCTAATTGTTGACCATTTGGGACCAAAGCTATTTTTACATTTCTGCGTTGTTTGTGTTTAGCTGTAATTTTCCTCTTACTCATTTACTGTACCCACACATATTATATTCCGTTTTTCTCGCCATTAAATGGACTTTCTAAAGAAACCACTATTTCTTCTACTAGATAAGAGTCCACAGATTCATCCTTACTTGTGGGATGTTATCCTCCTGCTAACAGGAAGTGGCAAAGAGCACCACAGCAGAGCTGTATATATATAGCTCCTCCCTTCTCTCCACCCCCAGTCATTCTCTTTGCCTATACTAGTAATAGGAAGAGGTAAAGTGAAAGAGGTGTTAAAATGATAGTTTTTATTTTCTTCAAGCAAGACTTTATTTTAAATGGTACCGGTGAGTGCTATTTTTCCTCAGGCAGCAGATGGAAGAAGATTTCTGCCTGGAGGTTGATGATCTTAGCAGTTGTCACTAAGATCCAGAGGAGTTCCCACAGAATGGCTGAGGAGTACTTGAGAAGCTTCAGTGTGGGGAACGTTTTTCATGCTACAAGCATTGAGGTATGTTCAGTCATTTATTTCTGGAAAGACTGTGGTATTTCAGAACTGGCTGACATAGTTCCCATTAGGGAAGGGGTAAGCAGTAATCCTACATATATGAAGGGGTATTACTGGGACCTGTATATTATTGTGTATGGGCTAAAATGCAGCAAAGGAATGGCAGCATGGTTGACACTGGCAACATAACGTTTTTTATGATGAAACGTTTTTTATGTTCAATGGTACTGGAGGGTTTCACATGGCTTATGTTTTATTTGGGGATACAAAAAACCCACATGGCTAGTTCCTATACTGCTTTACAGCGGATTTTGTTAGGCAGAGACACATCACATAAGATGGGCAGGGCCTAATTTTCGTGCCTCAGATGCGTAGTTGATTTTCATACGAAGGCAGCAGGCTCCAGCTCCGGTGGGCCCAAACTGAAGACATAGCCTACCGAAGTTATAGTGTGATTTCTCAGACCCCTGAGGACAGGTAGGCGCCATGTGGCGAGGTGCAGGTTTTTTTTTTTTCTTTTTTCATTAAATAAAGTGTTTTCAAGACTTTTTTGTGGTTATTACTAGCCTGTTCAACATGTATGACATTGAGGAAAGTCAATGCTCTGTGTGTTTAGAAGCCATTGTGGAACCCCCACTTACATTGTGTCCCTCATGTACTGAAAGGGCCTTACATTACAAAGAACATATTTTAGGTGATAAAAGTATGTCTAAGGATGATTCTCAGTCTGAAGAGAATCAGGTTATGCCATCCAATTCTCCCCAAGTGTCACAACCTTTAACGCCCACTCAAGCGACGCCAAGTACTTCTAGTGCGTCTAATTCTTTTACTCTGCAAGATATGGCTGCAGTTATGTCTACTACCCTTAGAGGTATTCCCTAACTTCCAGGTTTACAGGGTAAGCGCAGTAGGTCCGATATTAGGGTAAATGCTGAGCCCTCTGATGCTTTTTTGGCCATTTCCGATGTACCCTCACAGTGTTCTGAGTTAGGGGTAGGGGAATTGCTGTCTGAGGGAGAGCTTTCAGATTCAGGAAATGTGTTCCCTCAAACAGACTCTGACGTGATGGCCTTTAAATTTAAGCTTGAACACCTCCGCCTGTTACTCCGGGTGGTTTTAGCGACATTGGATGATTGTGACCCTGTTGTAATACCACCAGAGAAATTGTGTAAGATGGATAAATATCTAGAGGTACCTACTTACACTAATGTTTTTCCAGTCCCTAAAAGAATTTCGGACATTGTTACTAAGGAATGGGATAGACCAGGCATTCCGTTCTCTCCCCCTCCTACTTTTAAGAAAATGTTTCCCATATCTGACACCATTCAGGATTCCTGGCAAACGGTCCCTAAGGTGGAGGGAGCTATTTCTACTCTGGCTAAGCGTACAACTATACCTATTGAGGACAGTTGTGCTTTCAAAGATCCTATGGATAAAAAATTAGAGGGTCTTTTAAAGAAATTGTTCCAGTTACTACTGCAGCAGCTTTTTGGTTCAAGGCTCTAGGAGTCTCTTAAGGTTGAGACCCCATTAGATGATATTTTAGATAGAATTAAGGCTCTCAAGCTAGCTAATTCTTTTATTACCGATGCCGCTTTTCAAATGGCTAAATTAGCGTAAAAAAATGCAGGTTTTGCCATTTTAGAGCGTTTTGGCTTAAGTCTTGGTCTGCTGAAGTGTCATCAAAATCTAAGCTTTTAACAATTCCTTTTAAAGGTAAGACGCTATTCGGGCCTGAACTAAAGGAAATCATTTCCGACATTACTGGAGGTAAAGGTCATGCCCTGCCTCAGGACAAGACTGTTAAAATGAGGGCTAAACAAAAAATTTTTCGTTCCTTTCAAAACTTTAAAGGTGGACCCTCTACTTCCTCCTCCGCCACAAAGCAGGAGGGGAATTTTGCTCAATCCAAGTCAGTCTGGAGACCGAACCAGACCTGGAATAAAGGTTAACAAGTTAAGAAGCCCGCTGCTGCTACCAAGACGGCATGAAGGAGCAGCCCCTGATCCGAGACCGGATTTAGTAGGGGGCAGACTTTCTCTCTTCGCTCAGACTTGGGCACGGGATGTTCAGGATCCCTGGGCAATAGAAATTGTGACCCAGGGGTATTGACTAGAATTCAAGGATTTTCTCTCAAGAGGGAGATTTCATCTTTCACGTTTGTCTGTAGTCCAGACAAAAAGAGAGGCGTGCTTACGCTGTGTAAAAGACCTCTATACCATGGGTGTAATTTGTCCAGTTCCAAAACTAGGACAGGGGTTTTACTCAAATCTGTTTGTCGTTCCCAAAAAAGAGGGAACCTTCAGACCGATTTTAGATCTCAAATGTCTAAACAAATTTCTCAGAGTCTCATCGTTCAAAATGGAGACCATACGAACAATTTTGCCAATGATCCAGGAGGGCCAATATATGACTACCGTGGACTTAAAGGATGCGTATCTTCACATTCCTATCCACAAGGATCATCATCAGTTTCTCAGGTTCGCCTTTCTGGACAAACACTATCAGTTCGTGGCCCTTCCTTTCGGGTTGGCCACAGCTCCCAGAATCTTCACAAAGGTACTAGGGTTCCATCTGGCGGTTCTAAAGCCGCAGGGCATAGCGGTGGTGCCCTATCTGGACGATATTTTGATTCAGGCGTCAACTTACCATCTAACCAAATGTCACACGGACATCGTGTTGGGTTTTCTAAGAACTCACGGTTTGAAAGTGAATATAAAAAAAAGAGTTCACTTGTTCCACTAACAAGAGTTCCATTCTTGGGAACTCTGATAGACTCGGTAGACATGAAAATATTTCTGACCGAGGTCAGAAAGTCAAAGATTCTAAATACTTGCCAAGCGCTTCAGTCCCTTCTTCGTCCATCAGTGGCTCAGTGTATGGAGGTCATTGGATTAATGGTAGCGGCAATGGACATCGTTCCGTTTGCACGCTTTCATCTCAGGCCACTGCAGCTGTGCATGCTCAGACAGTGGAATGGGGATTATGCGAATTTATCTCCTCAGATAAATCTGGATCAAGAGACCAGAGACTCTCTCTTCTTTGGTGGTTGTCACAGGATCATCTGTCCCAGGGTCTGTGCTTCCGCAGACCAGCATGGGTTATAGTGACGACGGATGCCAGCCTCTTGGGCTGGGGTGCCGTCTGGAATTCCCTGAAGGCTCAGGGTGTTTGGACTCAGGAGGAGTCTCTTCTACCTATCAATATTCTGGAACTGAGAGCAATATTCAATGCGCTTCAGGCGTGGCCTCAGTTGGCTTTGGCCAAATTCATAAGATAATCCGATGGGCGGAGACTCACTCTTGCCATCTATCGGCAATCTATATCCCAGGAGTAGAGAACTGGGAAGCGGATTTTCTAAGTCGTCAGACTTTTCATCTGGGGGAGTGGGAGCTCCATCCGGAGGTGTTTGCGGCATTGATTCATCAATGGGGCACACCGGAATTGGATCTGATGGCATCTCGTCAGAATGCCAAACTTCCTTGTTACGGGTCCAGGTCAAGGGATCCCCAGGCTGTACTGATAGATGTTTTAGCAGTATCTTGGTCGTTCAACCTGGCTTATGTGTTTCCTCCATTTCCTCTCCTACCTCGTCTGATTGCAAGAATCAAACAGGAGAGAGCTTCAGTAATCCTGATAGCGCCTGTGTGGCCACGCAGGACTTGGTATGCAGATCTAGTGAACATGTCATCTCTGCCACCGTGGAAACTGCCATTGAGACAGGACCTTCTCATCCAAGGTCTGTTCCAACATCCAAATCTAAATTATCTGCTGCTGACTGCCTGGAGATTGAATGCTTTATTTTATCTAAGCGGGGTCGGTCATTGATGCTTTGATTCAGGCTCAAAAGCCTGTCACTAGAAAAATTTACCATAAGATATGGCGTAAATATCTTTATTGGTGCAAGTCCAAGGGCTACTCGTGGAGTAGGGTTAGGATTCCTAGGCTTTTATCCTTTCTCCAAGAAGGATTGGAGAGGGGATTATCAGCTAGTTCCTTAAAGGGACAAATTTCTGCTTTGTCAATTTTACTACACAAGCATCTGGCGGATGTCCCAGACGTTCAGTCTTTGTCAGGCTTTAATCAGATTCAAGCCTGTGTTTAAACATATTGCTCAGCCATGGAGTTTGAATTTAGTTCTTAATGTTCTTCAAGGGGTTCTGTTTGAACCCATGCATTCCATGGATGTTAAGCTTTTATCTTGGAAAGTTTTGTTCTTAGTTGCTATCTCTTCTGCTTGAAGGGTTTCTGAGCTTTCTGCGTTACAATGTGATTCGCCTTATCTTATATTCCATTCTGATAAGGTGGTTTTGCGTACTAAACCTGGATTCCTTTCTAAGGTTGTTTCAAATAAGAATATTAATCAGGAAATTGTTGTTCTTTCCTTGTGTACTAATCCTACCTCTAAGAAGGAGCGTCTGCTACATAACTTGGACGTGGTTCGTGCCTTGAAGTTTTACTTACAAGCGACCAAGGATTTCCGTCAAACAGCTTCTCTATTCATTGTTTATTCTGGAAAGCGTAGGGGTCAAAAAGCTACGGCTACCTCTCTTTCTTTCTTTTTGGCTGAAAAGCATCATCCGCTTGGCATACGAGACTGCTGGGCTGCAGCCTCCTGAAAAAACTACGGCTCATTCTACTAGAGCAGTGGCTTCCACATGGGCTTCTGTTGAACAGATTTGTAAGGCTGCGACTTGTTCCTCCCTTCATACCTTTTCCAAATTTTACAAATTTGATACTTTTGCTTCTTCGGAGGCTATTTTTGGGAGAAAAGTTCTTCAAGCAGTGGTGCCTTCCGTTTAGGTATCTGTCTTGTCCCTCCCGTTCATCTGTGTCCTGTTGCTTTGGTATTGTTTCCCACAAGTAAGGATGAATCCGTGGACTCGTCGTATCTAGTAGAAGAAAAGGAAATTTATGCTTACCCGATAAATTGATTTCTTCTACGATACGACGAGTCCACGGCCCTCCCTGTCATTTTAGACAGATTATATTTTTGTTTTTAAAACTTCAGTCACCTCTGCACCTTTTAGCTTTTCTTTTCTCTTCCTATACCTTCGGTCGAATGACTGGGGGTGGAGAGAAGGGAGGAGCTATATAAACAGCTTTGCTGTGGTGCTCTTTGCCATTTCCTGTTAGCAGGAGGATAATATCCCACAAGTAAGGATGAATCCGTGGACTCGTATCGTAGAAGAAATCAATTTATCAGGTAAGCATAAATTTCCTTTTTCATCATATCTTATAATTTTACTATAAAACAAATTATAAAATATGATGAAAAAATGGAAAAAACACACTTTTTCTAACTTTGACCCCCAAAATCTGTTGCAAATCTTCAACCACCAAAAAACACCCATGCTAAATAGTTTCTAAATTTTGTCCTGAATTTAGAAATACCCAATGTTTACATCTTCTTTGCTTTTTTTGCAAGTAGCACGTTGCTATTTCCAACCCCCCCCCCCCCCCCCAAATTAGCGATAGTTACATTAGAACACTGATATCTGTCAGGAATCCCTGAATAACCCTTCACATGTATATATTTTTTTTTAGTAGACAACGCAAAGTATTGATCTAGGCCCATTTTGGTATATTTCATGCCACCATTTCACTGCCAAATGCGATCAAATAAAAAAAGGTTCTCACTGAAATTATTTATAAACAGCTTGTGCAATTATGGCACAAATGGTTGTAAATGCTTCTCTGGGATCCCCTTTGTTCAGAATTAGCAGACATATGGCTTTGGCATTGCTTTTTGATAATTAGAAATGCTGCTGCTCTCCACACTTGTATTATGCCCAGCAGTTAAGAGGTTAATTAGGCAGCTTTCTGCCAGTTCCCAATTTTTTTTTTTTATTTTTTTTTTTAAAAAAAGTGTCTTTTCTTAAATAAAATCACCAATTTTCTGTAGTGTAGCTGTCCCCCCTCAATACCCTCCCCCTTCCAGATCCCTTGCCCAACATCGGATTCCCCACTCCCTCCTTATGAATTAATATCCATGTTTTGGAAATGCGGCCACGCCCCTCCCCTGCCCCCCTGTGCGCTGCTGCACCCTGTGCGCCCTCAGAGCCGACAATTAGAAGATACCACTGATGGGCCGCACACCCACCTCCCTGCTGATGCTCCCACCCACCAACGATCGGCACCATCAATGGCCGATCTTTGGTGTTGTGTCTCGCTGTCTAACCTTTCTGCATGATTTGTTAAATCATTTTCACTAAGAGTGCTATGTTCCCTTTTCCAACTGCCAGACAGCTGCCAGTACCCAATATGGTGGCAACTAGGTAGAGTGGGGAGGGTTAGAGAGCTGTTGGGGTGGGATCAGGGAGGTTGGGGGCTAAGGGGGATCCAACACTGCAGAATGAATATTTATATATTGTAGATTTGTAGGATTGTAACAGATTTTGGGGGTAAAAGTTAGAAAGTGTGACATGTTTTTCATCATATTTTATAAAAAAAAATTATAGTAAATTATAAGATATGATGAAAATAATGGTTTCTTTAGAAAGTCCATTTAATGGCGAGAAAAACGGTATATAATATGTGTGGGTGCAGTAAATGAGTAAGAGGAAAATTACAGCTAAACACAAACACAGCAGAAATGTAAAAATAGCCTTGGTCCCAAACGGTCGACAAATAGAAAAGTGCTCTGGTCACTAAGGGGTTAAACCTTTTAAAGGTATCATACTAAACCCACTGTTTTCTTTCGCAATTCAAAATTGTTTGTTTAAAAATAGTGATGCACCGAAATGGAAATTCTGGACCGAAACCGAATCCGAAAATCCGGGATGCACTTGGCCGAAAACCGAAACTGATACCGAAATTGTATTTTTTCAAATTTATTTATTTTTGCATAATTAGAGGCAATAAAAAAGCCCACACTTTTATTGAAAGTAACACACTAAAATTGGACAAAAAGATCTTAAAACAATAATAAGCTACACAATAATTTTACCAAGAAAAAAAAAAACAGGCAAAAAATGCCATTTTCGGCCAAAATGTTTCTGGAACCAAAATTTTGGTGCATCCCTACTTAAAACAATTATAAATATAAATATACTGTATTATTCTTTATTTAGTTCTATGTAACAGGATCATATTTAACAGGTTTGTTTTTACCAATTATCCAAATAAAGTATAGTCCTAGAAAACTCATTATATGCAGAACAGTAAGTCAAGTAATGAACTTAAACAGCAGCTCTAGGCTAGCATCAAATTTGAAACATACTACACAATAATTTTTCCGAAAATAACAGGCAAAAAAAACGAAAACCGAAATAGCCAAAAATGCCATTTTCGGCCGAAACTTTCTGCGGCCGAAATTTCGGTGCATCCCTATTTAAAAAGATAGATAATCCCTTTATTACCCACTAGGCGATAAGCCTTCCAGAGGGCAGTCTATTTATTTAAAAAAAACTTCAAATCCCAAAGCTAAAATTACACAAACAATGTAAAATTACAGAAAAAAAAATAAACAAAGCTATTCAAAAAAAAAAAAAAAATTAAACCTAAACTAATACCCCTATAAAAAAATCCCCCCCCCCCAAAAAAAACACCCTAACTTAGTATTGTGGTAAATTTAGGGGGTATTGGGTTAGGGGACTTAAGTAATTTAGTTATTTGCCTTGTAGGGGTTAATAGGTTCATTGCGATGTGGTAGGTTGGCAGTTTAAGGGTTAATATTTTAATTATTTGCTGATTAGGGGTTAATTACTTTATTATCTTGCAATGTGGGGTTGATGGTTTCAGTGTTTAATACTTCGTGCAGGAGATTTTTTTTTTTTTTGGTTATACTTTGCGCGGGCGGTTATTTTTTTATTTGAGGGCCGTTATGTGGGGTTTTTTTTCGTGTTTGCATTTTTTTTTTTTTTTTTTTTAAAGGCTTCATTTGCCTACGCTGCATCCAGGTGGATTCTTTTGGCTACGCGATTATAGTATAGATTCCGCAGTTTTGCACAGAAAACTTGGTTATATTAATACACTTTTTACCTCTGTGATTACCCTGTATCTAAGTCTCTTCTGACAGCCCCCTGATCACATGACCTTATATCTATCTATTGACTTGCATTTATGCCGATTAGTGCTGCGTGAGCACAATGTAATCTATGTGGCCCACATGAACTAGCAGCCTCCTGTTTTGAAAAGCAAATAATAAAGCATGTAATAAGAGACTGTCTGTAGTGGCTTAGAAACAGGCAGACATTTAGAGGTTTAAAGGTTATAAAGTACATTAATAAAACAATGTTGGTTGTGCAAAGCTGGGGAATGGGTAGTAAAGGCGTTATCTTTTTATACAATAAGTTTTTGTGTTGACTGTCCCTTTAAGCCAGGGCTCAACAAAACCTTGGGGCCTGGTTTAGAGTTCTAAGACACCCATGGGTGCCCGTGTACCACCTGCATCAGTACCTAAGATTTAGTTTGGTGCAGCTGGGTCATTTTTAGGCCTTGCAGCTGTGAAATACAAAATAAACTTATTTGTGTATGTATATACTTAAAGAACACTACTCTTTTTCAAACTGTTTGTTTGTATCAGTACTCACTAAAGCCCTTTAGGGTCTAGTAGATGGGGAGGAATATGTTTTTTTTATCAAACTAGTAAGTCCTAAGAGGTAATAGGTTAGGGGGTGTACAAGCGCTATTTAGAAGAAATAGCTGGGGGATTCCTCCAGGGAGTTCCACAATTAATAGGGGTATCGTGATAAGAAGCAAGCACTAAATATGCATAGAATTACAACTGTACACAAGATTAAAAATATATACATTTATTATCTGATATGGAAACTATAAAATACAGTATAAATAATTGTCGACACATAAGCATAAAAGCATTAAAACCTGACATCCAATCTACATCTGACTGAATATATGTGGTTAAAAAAAACTGACACTGTGTCCTATAAGATACTTTGTGTACAAACAGCGATACAGATCACATTTTTTTGGTCAGTGCTCGGCGACACTGTATAGATATCCAAGTATCTTTGTATTTATGTGGCCTCCGCAGTTTCTGTAAAGTTTTCAACTTGTGGACTGCCTCTTAAACCTTAGGCTTACCTTTTGTCAAAATCCATCCAATATTTTGGCTCTCCGCTCTCTTAATTATCTGTAAAGAGCTCTCTGTCAGCTTTAGTGGCATCTGACCTCAATGGGCGGGGTTATGTTACCACATGACTCAGAGTTTTCGGCTGTAAGTGTTGTTCAGCCATCCTGGATCTTTGCTCGTATTCCCAGGTTTTCAATATAGACTTCACAACTTTTGTTAGGCTGTTATATCCAAATACGGTAGCTGTATTAGATCCAAGTCCTGCAGCTGTGCTTGTTGTTCTTTAAGAGTAAGGTTCCTGGCGTCCTCTGTCTCCTCCTTTCCGACAGTTATGATAACCTGCATGCCTCTGCTACGTGCAGATAACACAAATTCTTCAACCTTCTCTTTGTTGCACAGTATAGATAGGGTGGTTTATGTGTCTGCTCCACGGGTAGTTTCACCTCACATTCACATCGACCGGTTTTGCCCTACACTAGGGCTTTTCCAAGATGTTAGATTTGAATCCTTCCTTTATAGGCCTTCCTCTCCATCCTTTGGTGGACTGTTTAATTAGGGGAGAGACACCTATTTCATTTTTTAGTCAGTCATGGCTGTATTAGTCATTTTACTTATTGGTTTATTTATTGACATATTCAGTTTGTTTCACTATCTATACAATTCTTTTATTATTAGTGCTTGCTTGTTACTCATACATAAAGGGGGTAACGTCTAGTGTCTTCATTTTGTATATTAATTCTGCTTCTGTTCTCAGAAGCTTAGTTAATCTGTTGTTGTGAACTTCAAAGAAGTGTTTTTATAGTTGTGTATCCTTATTCCCCTTTTTCTATGATGTACAAATGTTCTCGAATGCGTTCTCTGAGGGTTCTGGTGGTTTCACCTAAGTACTGTTTTTTGCAGCTACATTCAATTAGGTCAAGGTACCTCTTATAAATAATAAATGTAAAACTTTAAGGGGACATTCTACACCAGAATTGTTATTGTTTAAAAAGATAGATAATCCCTTTATTACCCATTCCCTAGTTTTGCATAACCAACACAGTTATATAAATACTTTTTTTTCCTCTGTGATTATCTTGTATCTAACCCTTTGCAAACTGCCCCCTTATTTAAGTTCTTTTGACAGACATCCATTTTAGCCAATCAGAACTGGCTCACCTGAACTCCATGTGCATGAGCAGTGTTATCTATATGACACAGATGAACTAGCACCCTCTAGTGGTGAAAAACTGTCAAAATGCCCTGAGAGAAGAGGCGGCCTTAAAGATCTAAGAAATTTGCATATGAACCTCCTAGGTTTAGCTTTCAACTAGGAACACCAAGAGAACAAAGCAAAATTGGTGATAAAAGTAAATTGGAAAGTTGTTTAAAATTACATTCTCTATCTGAATCATGAAAGTTTATTTTGGACTAGACTGTCCCTTTAAACTTAAAAACTACTACAAGGGAGACCAGTATTCTAAACCAGAACAATGAATGGTCAAATACACCACACGATTTCCTGGTTTTCCTTGACTGATTCTATTCATCAGATAAGCTGGTGAGACATAGCTAGAATTGTTGAAATGTGTAATATGTATATCTAGGGCATCCTCATGTCGGTATAAAAGGATTTTACAACAGTAGAATATCTTAACCATGGTTAGTTGAATCAGTCTTGTGTGTAGACCACTACCACGGGTTTAAATTGTTGTTGTAGATATCAGTTCTGAAACCACAGAGGCACTTCAGGGCATGCCAGAGGGCTTGAATACCCTTTTCCCGGAATAATTCTTTGCACTTTTGGTAATTTAGGCAAAATAATTGAAAGAAGGTTAAAATGTAATAAAATAAAGTATACAGAAGCCATCAGAAAGCAATGTATACCCTTAAATCACAAGAGAAATAGACAAAAGGTGAATCTGATGGCCTAGAATGAGGTAGGGAATCCTGAGCTTCCGCTGTAGCAGCTGGATACTGGTGAACTTATCCTCTGCATTTGGCTTTTCATGTAGTTACCAAGCAAGGATTTCCCTTCCCTTTATTTGGGTTCTTATCCCTTCCATTTGGTCTCCATTTTCCTGAACGGCAGGATTTTAGTGGCCTCAGGCAAACACTTTAAAGGGATATGAAAAATGTTCTTTTTTGATTCAGACAGAGCATACCAGTTTAAAAAAAAGTTTCCAATTTATATCTATTATCAAATCTGCTTCTTTACATGGCACTGTTTGTTGAAAAGATACCTAGGCAGACATCTAGAGCACTGCATGGCAGGAAATGGCGCTGGCATATGGTGGTCCAGAAAAGGGCCCACTCCTAATCCTACGTCACTGCTTTTTAACAAGATACCTAGAGAATGAAGAAAAAAATAGAATTAAATTAGAAAGTTGTTTAAAATCGCATGCTCTATCTGAATCGTGAGAGAGAAAACGTTTGTGTTTAAAGGGACACTCAATCAAAATTAAACTGTCATTATTCAGATAGAGCAGCCATTTTAAACAACTTTCCAATTTACTTCCATTAACTAAATGTGCACTTTATTTTCATATTTAAACTTTGAGTCACCAGCTCCTACTGAGCATGTGCAAGAATAAGTGTGTATGCATTTGTGAATGGCTGATGGCTGTCACATGGTACGTGTATGCATTTGTGAATGGCTGATGGCTGTCACATGGTACGTGTATGCATTTGTGAATGGGAATGGCTGATGGCTGTCACATGGTACAGGGGGAGTGGAAAAAGACATAACTTTCTCCAACATTGGTGTGTCCGGTCCACGGCGTCATCCATAACTTGTGGGAATATTCTCTTCCCCAACAGGAAATGGCAAAGAGCACAGCAAAAGCTGTCCATATAGCCCCTCCCAGGCTCCGCCCCCCCCAGTCATTCTCTTTGCCGCTCTGAACAAGTAGCATCTCCACGGAGATGGTGAAGAGTATGTGGTGTTTAGTTGTAGTTTTTTATTCTTCTATCAAGAGTTTATTTTAAAATAGTGCTGGTATGTACTATTTACTCTGAAACAGAAAGAGATGAAGAGTTCTGTTTAAAATGAGGAGTATGATTTTAGCAGCAGTAACTAAAATCAATTGCTGTTCCCACGCAGGACTGTTGAGCTGAGAGAACTTCAGTTGGGGGGAACAGTTTGCAGACTTTTCTGCTCAAGGTATGACTAGCCATTTTTCTAACAAGACTGTGTAATGCTGGAAGGCTGTCATTTTTCCCTCATGGGGATCGGTAAGCCATTTTCCCTTGTTAAGTGTAGTCGGTCCACGGGTCATCCATTACTTATGGGATTATATCTCCTTCCCAACAGGAAGTTGCAAGAGGATCACCCAAGCAGAGTTGCTATATAGCTCCTCCCCTCACATGTCATATCCAGTCATTCTCTTGCAACTCAACATAGGTCGTTGTGAGAGGTTTGTGATGTTTTTTAAACTTAGTTTGTCTTCAATCAAAAGTTTGTTATTTTAAATGGCACCAGAGTGTGCTGTTTGTTCTTAGGCAGTATTAGAAGAAGAATCTGCCTGCGTTTTCTATGATCTTAGCAGAAGTAACTAAGATCCACTGGCTGTTTCTCGCACATTCTGAGGAGTGAGGTAACTTCAGATAGGGGAATAGCATGCGGGGCCCCCCTGCAAACGAGGTATGTGCAGTAAATTATTTTTCTATGGAATGGAATTGACTAGAAAATACTGCTGTTACCAATGTAATGTAAGTACAGCCTTGAATGCAGTGGTAGCGACTGGTATTAGGCTGATGAGTGTAAGTGCACTGAAGTATTTTTCTAGGGAATGGAATTTGTCTAAGAAAATACTGTTAATGCTGAAGTAATGTTTGAGCCTTAACTGCAGTAAAAGCGACTGGTAGCAGGCTTATTAATAACACTTCATAATCTTTTAATGTTCAAAACGTTTACTGGCATGTTAATCGTTTTTTGTGAGGTACTTGGTGATAAAACTTATTGGGGCATGATTTTTCCACATGGCTAACGTTTATTTCTGCATAGAAACAGTTAACTGAGATTTCCCACTGTTGTAATATGAGTGGGAGGGGCCTATTTTAGCGCTTTTTTGCGCAGTGAAAATTCAGTTTCAGTTTTCCTACTTCATCCTCCATGATCCAGGATGTCCCTAGAGAGCTCAGGGGTCTTCAAAATTCATTTTGAGGGAGGTAATCGGTCACAGCAGACCTGTGACAGTGTGTTTGACTGTGATAAAAACGTTATTTGTTAAACTGATATCCGTTTTTGGGTATTAAGGGGTTAATCATCCATTTGCTGGCGGGTGCAATCCTTTGCTAATTTAATACATTTACTGTGAAATTTTGGTTGCTATAACTGATTTGGTTCATTGTTATTTCAACTGTGACAGCTTTTTGTGCTTCTTAAAGGCGCAGTAGCGTTTTTTATATTGCTTGTAAATTTATTTGAAAGTATTTTCCAAGCTT
Source organism: Bombina bombina (assembly GCF_027579735.1). Classification (NCBI taxonomy): domain Eukaryota; kingdom Metazoa; phylum Chordata; class Amphibia; order Anura; family Bombinatoridae; genus Bombina; species Bombina bombina. Next base: position 128,833,358 of record NC_069510.1, read on the forward strand.
GCTAGTCTCATTGCTAGTCTGTTTAAACATGTCTGACACAGATTAATCTATTTGTTCATTATGTTTGAAGGCCAATGTGGAGCCCCATAGAAATTTGTGTACTCAATGCATTGATGTCACTTTAAATAAAAGTCAATCTTTACATGTAAAGAAATTATCACCAGACATCGAGGGGGAAGTTATGCCGACTAACTCTCCTCACGTGTCAGTACCTTCGCCTCCCGCTCAGGAGGTGCGTGATATTGTGGCGCCAAGTACATCAGAGAGGCCCATACAAATCACTTTGCAAGACATGGCTACTGTTATGACAGAAGTATTATCTAAATTGCCAGAATTAAGAGGCAAGCGCGATTGCTCAGGGTTATGGACAGAGCGCGCTGATGATGGGAGAGCCATGTCCGATACTGCGTCACAATTTGCAGAACATGAGGACGGAGAGCTTCATTCTGTGGGTGACGGATCTGATCCAGGGAGACTGGATTCAGAGATTTCTAATTTTAAATTTAAGCTTGAGAACCTCCGCGTACTGCTAGGGGAGGTATTAGCGGCTCTGAATGATTGTAACACGGTTGCAATTCCAGAGAAATTATGTAGGCTGGATAGATACTATGCGGTACCGGTGTGTACTGACGTTTTTCCTATACCTAAGAGGCTTACAGAGATTATTAGCAAGGAGTGGGATAGGCCCGGTGTGCCCTTTTCCCCCCCTCCTATATTTAGGAAAATGTTTCCAATAGACGCCACCACACGGGACTTATGGCAGACGGTCCCTAAGGTGGAGGGAGCAGTTTCTACTTTGGCTAAGCGTACTACTATCCCGGTGGAGGATAGTTGTGCTTTTTCAGATCCAATGGATAAAAAATTAGAAGGTTACCTTAAGAAAATTTTTGTTCAACAAGGTTTTATCTTACAGCCCCTTGCATGCATTGCGCCTGTCACTGCTGCTGCGGCATTCTGGTTTGAGTCTCTGGAAGAGGCCATTCGCACAGCTCCATTGGATGAGATTATGAACAAGCTTAAAGCACTTAAGCTAGCTAACGCATTTGTTTCTGATGCTGTTGTACATTTAACCAAATTAACGGCTAAGAACTCTGATTTCGCCATCCAAGCGTGCAGAGCGCTATGGCTTAAATCATGGTCAGCTGACATGACTTCTAAATCTAAATTGCTTAATATTCCTTTCAAAGGGCAGACCTTGTTCGGGCCCGGCTTGAAAGAAATTATTGCTGACATTACTAGGGGTAAGGGTCATACTCTTCCCCAGGACAAGGCCAAATCTAAGGCCAAACAGTCTAATTTTCGTGCCTTTCGTAACTTCAAGGCAGGAGCAGCATCAACTTCCTCAGCTCCAAAACAGGAAGGAACTGTTGCTCGTTACAGACAGGGCTGGAAAGCTAACCAGTCCTGGAACAAGGGCAAGCAGGCCAGAAAACCTGCTTCTGCCCCTAAGACAGCATGAAGAGAGGGCCCCGTATCCGGAAACGGATCTAGTGGGGGGCAGACTATCTCTCTTCGCCCAGGCTTGGGCAAGAGATGTCCAGGATCCCTGGGCGTTGGAGATCATATCTCAGGGATACCTTCTGGACTTCAAAGCTTCTCCACAAGGGAGATTTCATCTTTCAAGGTTATCAACAAACCAAATAAAGAAAGAGGCGTTTCTACGCTGTGTACAAGACCTCTTATTAATGGGGATGATCCACCCAGTTCCGCGGACGGAACAAAGGCAAGGATTTTACTCAAATCTGTTTGTGGTCCCCAAGAAAGAGGGAACCTTCAGACCAATCTTGGACCTAAAGATCTTAAACAAATTCCTAAGAGTTCCATCATTCAAAATGGAAACTATTCGAACCATCCTACCCATGATCCAAGAGGGTCAATACATGACCACAGTGGACTTAAAGGATGCCTACCTTCCCATACCGATTCACAAAGATCATTATCGGTACCTAAGATTTGCCTTTCTAGACAGGCATTACCAGTTTGTAGCTCTTCCCTTCGGGTTAGCTACGGCCCCGAGAATCTTTACAAAGGTTCTGGGCTCTCTTCTGGCGGTACTAAGACCGCGAGGCATAGCGGTGGCTCCGTACCTAGACGACATTCTGATACAGGCGTCAAGTTTTCAAACTGCCAAGTCTCATACAGAGATAGTTCTGGCGTTTCTGAGATCGCATGGGTGGAAGGTGAATGTGGAAAAGAGTTCTCTATTACCACTCACAAGGGTTCCCTTCCTAGGGACTCTTATAGATTCTATAGAGATGAAAATTTACCTGACGGAGTCCAGGTTATTAAAGCTTCAAAATACTTGCCGTGCCCTTCATTCCATTCCACACCCGTCAGTAGCTCAGTGCATGGAAGTAATCGGCTTAATGGTTGCGGCAATGGACATAGTACCATTTGCACACCTGCATCTCAGACCACTGCAATTGTGCATGCTCAGTCAGTGGAATGGGGATTACTCAGATTTGTCCCCTCTACTAAATCTGGATCAAGAGACCAGGGATTCTCTTCTATGGTGGCTTTCTCGGCCCCATCTGTCCAGGGGGATGACCTTTCGCAGGCCAGATTGGACGATTGTAACAACAGACGCCAGCCTTCTAGGTTGGGGCGCAGTCTGGAATTCCCTGAAGGCTCAGGGATTGTGGACTCAGGAGGAGAAACTGCTCCCAATAAATATTCTGGAGTTAAGAGCAATATTCAATGCTCTTCTAGCTTGGTCTCAGTTAGCAACTCTGAGGTTCATCAGATTTCAGTCGGACAACATCACGACTGTGGCTTACATCAACCATCAAGGGGGAACCAGGAGTTCCCTAGCGATGTTGGAAGTCTCAAAGATAATTCGCTGGGCAGAGTCTCACTCTTGCCACCTGTCAGCGATCTACATCCCAGGCGTGGAGAACTGGGAGGCGGATTTTCTAAGTCGCCAGACTTTTCATCCGGGGGAGTGGGAACTTCATCCGGAGGTCTTCGCTCAACTGATTCATCGTTGGGGCATACCAGATCTGGATCTCATGGCGTCTCGCCAGAACGCCAAGCTTCCTTGTTACGGATCCAGATCCAGGGACCCGGGAGCGGCGCTGATAGATGCTCTGACAGCCCCTTGGGTCTTCAACATGGCTTATGTGTTTCCACCATTCCGATGCTGCCTCGACTGATTGCCAAGATCAAACCGGAAAGAGCATCAGTGATTTTGGTAGCTCCTGCGTGGCCACGCAGGACCTGGTATGCAGACCTAGTGGACATGTCGTCCTGTCCACCATGGTCTCTGCCTCTGAGGCAGGACCTTCTAATTCAGGGTCCTTTCAACCATCCAAATCTAATTTCTCTGAGACTGACTGCATGGAGATTGAACGCTTGATTCTATCAAAGCGTGGCTTCTCGGAGTCGGTTATTGATACTTTAATACAGGCTCGGAAACCTGTTACCAGAAAAATTTACCATAAGATATGGCGTAAATATTTATATTGGTGCGAATCCAAGAGTTACTCATGGAGTAAGGTTAGGATTCCTAGGATATTGTCTTTTCTACAAGAGGGTTTAGAAAAGGGCTTATCTACTAGTTCGTTAAAGGGACAGATTTCGGCTCTGTCTATTCTTCTACACAAACGTCTGGCAGAAGTTCCAGATGTTCAGGCTTTTTGTCAGGCTTTGGCTAGGATTAAGCCTGTGTTTAAGACTGTTGCTCCGCCGTGGAGCTTAAACTTAGTTCTTAACGTTTTGCAAGGTGTTCCATTTGAACCCCTTCATTCCATTGATATCAAGCTGTTATCTTGGAAAGTTTTGTTTTTGATGGCTATTTCCTCGGCTCGACGAGTCTCTGAGTTATCTGCCAACATTGTGATTCTCCTTATCTAATTTTTCATTCAGACAAGGTAGTTTTGCGTACTAAACCTGGGTTCTTACCTAAAGTAGTTTCCAACAGGAATATCAATCAAGAGATTGTTGTTCCATCTTTGTGTCCTAATCCTTCTTCAAAGAAGGAACAACTTTTTCATAATCTGGACGTAGTACGTGCCCTGAAGTTCTATTTGCAGGCAACTAAGGATTTTCGTCAAACTTCTTCTCTGTTTGTCGTTTACTCTGGACAGAGGAGAGGTCAAAAAGCTTTGGCTACCTCTCTCTCCTTTTGGCTTCGTAGCATCATACGTTTAGCCTATGAGACTGCTGGACAGCAGCCTCCTGAAAGAATTACAGCTCATTCCACTAGAGCTGTAGCTTCCACCTGGGCCTTTAAGAATGAGGCCTCTGTTGAACAGATTTGCAAGGCTGCAACTTGGTCTTCACTTCACACTTTTTCGAAATTTTACAAATTTGACACTTTTGCTTCTTCAGAGGCTATTTTTGGGAGAAAGGTTCTTCAGGCAGTGGTTCCTTCCGTTTAAAGTTCCTGCCTTGTCCCTCCCATCATCCGTGTACTTTTTGCTTTGGTATTGGTATCCCATAAGTAATGGATGACCCGTGGACTGACTACACTTAACAAGAGAAAACATAATTTATGCTTACCTGATAAATTTATTTCTCTTGTAGTGTAGTCAGTCCACGGCCCGCCCTGTCTTTAAGGCAGGTTTAAATTTTAATTAAACTCCAGTCATCACTGCACCCTATAGTTTCTCCTTTCTCGTCTTGTTTCAGTCGAATGACTGGATATGACATGTGAGGGGAGGGGCTATATAGCAACTCTGCTTGGGTGATCCTCTTGCAACTTCCTGTTGGGAAGGAGATATAATCCCATAAGTAATGGATGACCCGTGGACTGACTGCACTACAAGAGAAATAAATTTATCAGGTAAGCATAAATTATGTTTTCTTAGACTTAGAAAGAATAAAGGGCTTATTATGGGCTATTAACTGGTGGACACTCTTAAGGGCTAAATCGATTGTTTAAGTTATATTTTGCAAGTTTGAAGTAATTTTCACACTTTTATTGTTTGGGGAACGTTTTTATCGCCAGGCACTAGTTTAGACACCTTCCCAGTCAGGAAGGGCCTTTCACTATAGTAGGCAGAGCCTCATTTTCGCGCCATTATTGCGCAGTTACTTTTGAGTACAGTGCATGCAGCTGCATGTGTGAGGATCTGGTATCCACTGAAAACATTCCTAGAAGGCTTGAATTGGTATCGTATAACCCCCTGGGATTGGTGAAGTCGCAACAAAGGCTGTGGCTGGGACTGTAGTGGGGTTAAAATTGCAAACGGCTCCGGTTTCCACATTTTAAGGGTTAACAGCTTGAAAATTGGGGTGCAATACTTTGAATGCATTAAGACACTGTGGTGAAAATTTGGTAAAGTTTGGATGATTCCTTCATAGTTTTTCACATATTCAGTAATAAAGTGTGCCCTGTTTAACATTTAAAGAGACAGTAACGGTTTTGTTTTAAAACGTTTTTTGTGCGTTATTAACCAGTTTAAGCCTGTTTAACATGTCTGTACCTTCAGATAGATCATGTTCTGTATGTATGGGAGCCAATGTGGTTCCCCCTTCAAATATATGTGATAATTGTGCCATAGCGTCCAAACATAGTAAGGACAGTACTGTCACAAATAGTAAGGTTGCCCAGGATGATTCCTCAGATGAAGGAAGTAGAGATAGTTCTACATCATCTCCTTCTGTGTCTATACCAGTTATGCCCGCGCAGGCGACCCCTAGTACTTCTAGCGCGCCAATGCTTGTTACTATGCAACAATTGACGGCATTAATGGATAACTCCATAGCTAATATTGTATCCAAAATGCCAGCATTTCAGAGAAAGCGCGATTGCTCTGTTTTAAACACTGTAGAGCAGGAGGGCGCTGATGATAATTTTTCTGTCATATGGAGAAATTTCTGATTCAGGAAGAATTTCTCAGCAGGCAGAACCTGATGTTGTGACATTTAAATTAGAGCATCTCCGCGCATTACTTAAGGAGGTGCTATCTACTCTGGATGATTGTGACAATCTGGTCATCCCAGAAAAATTGTGCAAGATGGACAAGTTGCTAGAGGTCCCGGTGCACCCTGATGCCTTTCCGATACCTAAACGGGTGGCGGACATAGTGAATAAGGAGTGGGAGAAGCCAGGCATACCTTTTGTCCCTCCTCCTATATTTAAGAAATTGTTCCCTATGGTCGACCCCAGGAAGGACTTATGGCAAACAGTCCCTAAGGTCGAGGGGGCGGTTTCTACACTAGCCAAGCGCACGACCATTCCCATTGAGGACAATTGTGCTTTCAAAGATCCTATGGATAAAAAATTGGAGGGTTTGCTTAAAACGATTTTTGTACAGCAAGGTTACCTCCTTCAACCTATTTCGTGCATTATTCCTGTCACTACAGCGGCGTGGTTCTGGTTCGAGGAACTGGAAAAGTCGCTCAGTAGGGAGACTCTGTATGAGGAGGTCATGGACAGAATTCACGCACTTAAGTTAGCTAATTCCTTTATTTTAGACACCGCTTTGCAGTTAGCGAGGTTAGCGGCGAAAAATTCAGGGTTTGCAATTGTGGCGCGCAGAGCGCTCTGGCTAAAGTCTTGGTCGGCGGATGTATCTTCCAATACAAAATTGCTTAATATCCCTTTCAAAGGTAAGACCCTTTTTGGGCCAGAATTGAAAGAGATTATTTCAGACATCACTGGGGGAAAGGGCCATGCCCTCCCACAAGATAGACCTTTCAAGGCTAAGAATAAGTCCAATTTTCGTTCCTTTCACAATTTCAGTAACGGACCGGCTTCCAACTCTGCAGCCTCTAGACAAGAGGGTAACTCTTACCAGGCTAAACCAGCTTGGAAACCAATGCAAGGCTGGAACAAGGGTAAACGGGCCAAGAATCCTGCTGCTGCTGCCAAGACAGCATGAAGGGGTAGCCCCCGATCCGGGACCGGATCTAGTAGGGGGCAGACTCTCTCTCTTTGCTCAGGCTTGGGCAAGAGATGTTCAGGATCCCTGGGCACTAGAAATAGTCTCTCAGGGTTATCTTCTAGAATTCAAGGAACTACCTACCCCCAAGTGGAAGGTTCCACATGTCTCACTTATCTTCAAACCAAATAAAGAGACAGGCATTCTTACATTGTGTAGAAGACCTGTTAAAGATGGGAGTAATACACCCAGTTCCAACTGTGGAACAAGGTCAGGTGTTTTAATCAAATCTGTTTGTAGTTCCCAAAAAAGAGGGAACTTTCCGACCAATTCTGGATTTAAAAATTCTAAACAAATTTTTCAGAGTTCCATCGTTCAAAATGGAAACCATTCGAACAATTTTACCTACAATCCAGGAGGGTCAATTTATGACTACCGTGGATTTAAAGGATGCATATCTACATATTCCTATCCACAAAGATCATCATCAGTTCCTAAGGTTCGCCTTTCTGGACAAACATTATCAGTTCGTGGCTCTCCCATTCGGGCTAGCCACTGCTCCAAGAATTTTCACAAAGGTGCTCGGGTCCCTTCTAGCGGTTCTAAGACCAAGGGGTATTGCAGTGGCACCTTATCTGGACGACATTCTAATCCAAGCGTCGTCTCTTTCCAAAGCAAAGGCTCATACAGACATTGTTCTAGCCTTTCCCAGATCTCACGGGTGGAAGGTGAACGTAGAAAAGAGTTCACTGTCTCCGTCGACAAGAGTTCCCTTTTTGGGAACAATAATAGATTCTTTAGAAATGAAGATCTTCCTGACAGAAGTCAGAAAGTCAAAGCTTCTAAACACTTATCAAGTTCTTCACTCTATTCTGCAGCCTTCCATAGCTCAGTGCATGGAAGTAGTAGGGTTGATGGTTGCAGCAATGGACATAGTTCCTTTTGCTCGAATTCATCTAAGACCATTACAACTGTGCATGCTCAAGCAGTGGAATGGGGACTATACAGACTTGTCTCCAAAGATTCAAGTAGACCCGATGACCAGAGACTCACTCCGTTGGTGGTTGTCCCAGGATCACCTGTCTCAGGGAATGAGTTTCCGCAGACCAGAGTGGGTCATTGTCACGACCGACGCCAGTCTATTGGGCTGGGGCGCGGTCTGGGATTCCCTGAAAGCTCAGGGTTTATGGTCTCGGGAAGAGTCTCTTCTCCCGATCAACATCCTGGAACTGAGAGCGATATTCAATGCTCTCCGGGCTTGGCTTCAACTAGCGAAGGCCGGATTCATAAGATTCCAGTCAGACAACATGACGACTGTAGCTTACATCAACCATCAGGGGGGAACAAGGAGTTCCTTGACGATGAGAGAGGTATCCAAAATCATCAAATGGGCGGAGGATCACTCCTGCCACCTATCTGCAATCCACATCCCAGGAGTAAACAACTGGGAGGCGGATTATCTGAGTCGTCAGACTTTTCATCCGGGGGAGTGGGAACTCCACCCGGAGGTGTTTGCCCAGTTGACTCAATTATGGGGCATTCCAGACATGGATCTGATGGCGTCTCGTCAGAACTTCAAGGTTCCTTGCTACGGGTCCAGATCCAGGGATCCCAAGGCGACTCTAGTGGATGCATTAGTGGCGCCTTGGTCGTTCAACCTAGCTTATGCGTTTCCACCGTTCCCTCTCCTTCCCAGGCTTGTAGCCAGGATCAAACAGGAGAAGGCCTCGGTAATTCTGATAGCTCCTGCGTGGCCACGCAGGACTTGGTATGCAGACCTGGTGAATATGTCATCGGCTCCACCATGGAAGCTACCTTTGAGACAGGATCTTCTAGTACAAGGTCCATTCGAACATCCAAATCTAGTTTCTCTGCAGCTGACTGCTTGGAAATTGAACGTTTGATTTTATCCAAGCGTGGGTTTTCAGATTCAGTGATAGATACTCTGGTTAAAGCCAGAAAACCTGTGACTAGAAAGATTTACCATAAAATATGGAAAAGATATATCTGTTGGTGTGAATCCAAGGGATTCTCCTGGAGTAAGATTAAAATTCCTAAAATCATCTCCTTTCTCCAAGGTGGTTTGGATAAGGGATTGTCAGCGAGTTCTCTAAAAGGACAGATTTCTGCTTTATCTGTCTTGTTACACAAACGACTGGCAGCTGTGCCAGATGTACAAGCTTTTGTACAGGCTTTGGTCAGAATCAAGCCTGTTTACAGACCCTTGACTCCTCCCTGGAGTCTAAATTTAGTTATTTCAGTTCTTCAAGGGGTTCCGTTTGAACCCTTACATTCCATAGATATCAAGTTACTATCTTGGAAAGTTCTGTTTTTGGTTGCTATTTCTTCTGCTAGAAGAGTTTCTGAATTATCTGCTTTGCAGTGTGATCCACCCTATCTGGTGTTCCATTCAGATAAGGTTGTTTTGCGTACCAAGCCTGGTTTTCTTCCAAAAGTTGTTTCCAACAAGAATATTAACCAGGAAATAGTTGTTCCTTCTTTGTGTCCGAATCCAGTTTCAAAGAAGGAACGTTTATTACACAATTTAGATGTAGTCCGTGCTTTAAAGTTCTATTTAGAAGCAACAAAGGATTTCAGACAAACTTCTTCTTTGTTTGTCGTTTATTCTGGTAAGAGGAGAGGACAAAAAGCTACTGCTACCTCTCTTTCTTTCTGGCTGAAAAGCATCATCCGATTGGCTTATGAGACTGCCGGACGGCAGCCTCCTGAACGAATCACAGCTCACTCTACTAGGGCTGTGGCTTCCACATGGGCCTTCAAGAACGAGGCTTCTGTTGATCAGATATGTAAGGCAGCGACTTGGTCTTCTCTGCACACTTTTGCCAAATTCTACAAATTTGATACTTATGCTTCTTCGGAGGCTATTTTTGGGAGAAAGGTTTTGCAAGCCGTGGTGCCTTCTGTTTAGGTAACCTGATTTGCTCCCTCCCTTCATCCGTGTCCTAAAGCTTTGGTATTGGTTCCCACAAGTTATGGATGACGCCGTGGACCGGACACACCAAGGTTGGAGAAAACAGAATTTATGCTTACCTGATAAATTACTTTCTCCAACGGTGTGTCCGGTCCACGGCCCGCCCTGGTTTTTTAATCGGGTTTGAAAAATTTCTTTCTCTATACACTACAGTCACCACGGCACCCTATAGTTTCTCCTTTTTTTCTCCTAACCGTCGGTCGAATGACTGGGGGGGCGGAGCCTGGGAGGGGCTATATGGACAGCTTTTGCTGTGCTCTTTGCCATTTCCTGTTGGGGAAGAGAATATTCCCACAAGTTATGGATGACGCCGTGGACCGGACACACCGTTGGAGAAAGTAATTTATCAGGTAAGCATAAATTCTGTTTTTAAAATTGTCAGAAAAAAAATCTACTACTCATTTGTTCAGACTAAGTGCTGTTGCATTTGTTGATTATGCAACTCTACTGTGTTAACTGGTCCTTTAATGTCCCTTTTAAGACTTGTTAATGAAGCTGCATTGGCAGCTTCGGAGCCCATACTGTGCAGGCTCATGTGAGCCAGCGCCTGCAGTTTAAGAAGGTGGCAGATGGAAACCAATGCTTATAAGATCATGATTGGTTGTGTGAGAACTGGGGCAGACTTATGCAAGAGAGCTCTTAAACTTAGGGGGGGGCATAAAACCCAAAATCTTTTTCATGATTCACTTAGAGCTCACAATTTTTAACCACTTTACACTTTTTATCTATTATGTAATTTTGATTTGTTCTCTTGGGTAGCCTTTGTTGAAAATCATCCCTAGGTAGGCTTATGAGTATTGTTGTATCATGTGATAGGAGCAGTGCACTTTCTCATTACAGAACCCAGCTGATAAAGCTCTGCATTTTATACTGGTGCCACCATCTTGTAGCTCATGGATTGTTGTATCCTGTGATAGGAGCAGTGCACTTTATCTCATTACAGAATCCAGCTGGTAAAGCTCTACATTTTATACTGGTGCTGCTATCGTGTAGCTCATGTATTGTTGTATCCTGTGATAGGAGCAGTGCACTTTATCTCATTACAGAATCCAGCTAGTAAAGCTCTGCATTTTATACTGGTGCCGCCATCTTGTAGCTGTGTATTGTTGTATCCTGTGATAGGAGCAGAGCACTTTATCTCATTATAGAATCCAGCTGGTAAAGCTCTGCATTTTATACTGGTGCCGCCATCTTGTAGCTGTGTATTGTTGTATCCTGTGATAGGAGCAGAGCACTTTATCTCATTATAGAATCCAGCTGGTAAAGCTCTGCATTTTATACTGGTGCCGCAATCTTGTAGCTGTGTATTGTTGTATCCTGTGATAGGAGCAGTGCACTTTATCTCATTACAGAATCCAGCTGGTAAAGCTCTGCATTTTATACTGGTGCCGCCATCTTGTAGCTGTGTATTGTTGTATCCTGTGATAGGAGCAGTGCACTTTATCTCATTACAGAATCCAGCTAGTAAAGCTCTGCATTTTATACTAGTGCCGCCATCTTGTAGCTGTGTATTGTTGTATCCTGTGATAGGAGCAGTGCACTTTATCTCATTACAGAATCCAGCTGGTAAAGCTCTGCATTTTATACTGGTGCTGCCATCTTGTAGCTGTGTATTGTTGTATCCTGTGATAGGAGCAGAGCACTTTATCTCATTACAGAATCCAGCTGGTAAAGCTCTGCATTTTATACTGGTGCTGCCATCTTGTACTTCATGTATTGTTGTATCCTGTGATAGGAGCTGTGCACTTTATCTCATTACAGAATCCAGCTGGTAAAGCTCTGTATTTTATACTGGTGCCGCCATCTTGTAGCTGTGTATTGTTGTATCCTGTGATAGGAGCAGTGCACTTTATCTCATTACAGAATCCAGCTGGTAAAGCTCTGCATTTTATACTGGTGCCACCATCTTGTAGCTCACGTATTGTTGTATCCTGTGATAGGAGCAGTCCACTTTATCTCATTATAGAATCCAGCTGGTAAAGCGCTGCATTTTATACTGGTGCCGCCATCTTGTAGCTCACTTATTATTGTATCATGTGATAGGAGCAGTGCACTTTATCTCATTACAGAATCCAGCTGGTAAAGCTCTGCATTTTATACTGGTGCCACCATCTTGTAGCTCATGTATTGTTGTATCCTGTGATAGGAGCAGTGCCCTTTATCTCATTACAGAATCCAGCTGGTAAAGTTCTGCATTTTATACTGGTGCCGCCATCTTGTAGCTGCATATTGTTGTATCCTGTGATAGGAGCAGTGCTCTTTATCTCATTACAGAACCCAGCTGGTAAAGCTCTGCATTTTATACTGGTGCCACCATCTTGTAGCTGTGTATTGTTGTATCCTGTGATAGGAGCAGTGCACTTTATCTCATTACAGAACCCAGCTGGTAAAGCTCTGCATTTTATACTGGTGCCACCATCTTGTAGCTCATGTATTGTATCCTGTGATAGGAGCTGTGCACTTTATCTCATTACAGAATTCAGCTGGTAAAGCTCTGCATTTTATACTGGTACCGCCATCTTGTAGCTGCGTATTGTTGTATCCTGTATTGCAGTACACTTTCTCATTACAGTATCCAGCTGGTAAAGCTCTGCATTTTATACTGGTGCCACCATCTTGTAGCTGCGTATTGTTGTATCATGTGATAGGAGCAGTGCACTTTATCTCATTACAGAACACAGCTGTTAAAGCTCTGCATTTTATACTGGTGCCACCATCTTGTAGCTCACGTATTGTATCATGTGATAGGAGCAGTGCACTTTATCTCATTACAGTATCCAGCTGGTAAAGCTCGGCATTTTATACTGGTGCCGCCATCTTGTAGCTGCGTATTGTTACATCATGTGATATGAGCAGTGCACTTTATCTCCTTACAGTATCCAGCTGGTAAAGCTCTGCATTTTATACTGGTGCCACCATCTTGTAGCTGCGTATTATTGTATTCTGTATTGCAGTACACTTTCTCATTACAGTGCGCTCACACAGATCACTGTTTTGACAGCTGTACCTTTCGCTTCAGTATAGCTCTCATTATAATAAAGCAGATGTGTTACATTTTTGCTTTTTATTGCACAGTTTAAAAGTTACACAACAAATATAAGTTCCAAGATGGCGGTACCCAGTGTGAAGATGCAGAACTTCACTAACTGATCTTTGTAAGGGGTGAAATAAGAGTGACTTTTAAAGAGAGGAAAAAGCAATAGTATCAGGTACTACTCTATGCTGGCATTGTACTCATCACTTTAATGTCCTCTTTAAAATTCAAACATTCTTTGTTTTGCTCAGACAGTCCATGTGTTCATACATTACCTAAAGTGCTCATTAAACACGTGAATTTCTAGTTATTTGTTAATTAGGTCATCTTGATATCATCATGTACAAAATGTTAGTCTTTATGAACCTGCCTATTTTGTCTATTTGGTGAACACCTTAAATTGTGACAACTGTTGTTTAAAGCTGTTAAATATTTTCCTTAGGATTGTTTGTATTTTATCCTATGAAAAGGACAGACATGCCAGTGTTGCCTGGCTAAGAACCCTATATCTATGTAAAAAATGAATCCCAGTGGACATGTTTTACAGTCATAGTATCTAGACCGAAATGCGTGGCTATTTGACATTATTGATCTGCATTATGAAAGCAGACATATGTCTTGAATGCTGCTGTTGGCCTCTATTAATGTGTACACAAATCTGCTTAATCTTTACATCATGTTTAATTTGGTGGCCAGTAGGGAGGATTTAAAGATTTTCCCTGTGTTTTATATTCCCAAGTAGCCCAGGGCATGGGGGGGCTAAAAGTAAGTTTTCCTTATTCCCCGCATGAGAGCATGCGATCAATGTGACAGCATTTGCCCAGCTGGTCTATGCAGTTTATAGACTCTTGATCATTAAATGCCCCCCCCCCCCCCCCTCAGTGACATCTCATAATACATTCATTTCAGCCACCATGCCCACTTGTCCCCTATCTTCTGGCCTTTTAAATGAAGAATGCATTTTCCAGTAGGATGAAGTTGGCTTATCTGAAATAATTCTTCTGATTTATTTTCCCTCTTTCTTCTCTTCCACAGTTGGCAACCAGTTAGGGGCTCTGGTACATCAAAGGTAAGCAGTGGGCTATGTTTTATTATTTATTGATTACCATCTAATTGTTTATTGATCTGCCATCTGTACTCTAGTATGAGACAAGCCTTGGTTTCAGACACGGAAAATGGGAATTTTGTGCTACTTTTTTTTCCCCTCCTCAACCTTTTAAGCTATTTTTTCCAAATTCAGCTCATGAATGAGGCATTGGATGTCCAGGGCTTAGAAATAGGGTATGGTCAATAATTGTAGATTTATGGTGGGTGCTCCTTTTTATATGCCAGATGAGCTTGTTGACTAGTTGTACTTAGTGATGTCATCGTTATTTTAATAAGTCATTTTCTAGGAACAGGATCTGTAAAATACCATTTACACCAAGAGATATGTAATAATGACCAGTAATGCCAGATGTAATGGTTTAAGGAAATACCTCCTCATGCTGGGGAGGTGTATTTTTAGAATAAGATGGAAATATATTTAGAAGCCAGAATTAAGTTTTTTGTTTGCCTTTTTTGTAATAAACCCCACATTTGTACTATGAGGTCATAGTTTATGCACAGGATTTTCTTTTTACATGTATGCCAAAAAGATTAATTTAAATATATATTTATTAGGTTAGTAATAAAACTGGCTCTAAATTCCCATTAATTGGGATGAAGTCCAAAAATACATTTAAACAGTTAAGATTCAGGAGGAGCAAACAGTCATAAAATCTAGGAGCCAGCTAAGGTTTTTATTTTTTTTTAGGAGCCAGAAAGAACTTTTAGGAGCCAGAGTGGAGGAGGTACATATAATGTTCAACAAATTTTAGGAGACAGAAGTAAAAAAAATTTAGGCTCTATGGCGCCTCAGGATTTTTTCCACCCTGAAGTTTCGAATGTGTAGCCATGGAAGGGCCAGTCAAGGATGGCTGGTAATTCTGGGTATTTTTTTTTATTTTTTTTTAAATTTGTGTTTGTATTTTTTTTTTATTAAACAAATGTTTTTCTATCATTCTAAAACTCCTGGCTAACGTTTGGCTACAACCTGTGCAGTTAATGTTGTTACTGTGACTGGTGTGATTTGTATCGGACTTCATTGTTAGTCTGTATTGTACCATGTGTGACCTTAACGCTCCTCTCTCTTCCTAGGACTGTGATGACAGAAGAATATAAAGTGCCTGATAAGATGGTTGGATTCAGTAAGTGTCTCATTTACATGTCCAACTCTATAGTTCTTAAAGGTGTAACAAAATGATTTTGTATAAAGTGTATAACTGTTTTCAAATCTAACCCGTGTGTGTCCCCTTTTGTATAATGTAGATTATAGAAGATTACTTTTAATCTAAAGGATACATTTATGATTATATCTTTATTCCACAAACTTCCTCTAGTTTTAGTAGCCTATAGAAAGAAATTCTTCTATTTCCTCAATGGCCTTTTACATTGTGTAGATTTACTTTTTAATTGATGTGCCCTGAATATTATTTAACTGTAGCCTCTTATAGTATTGCAGCTTTCTAAATCAGCTTTTCTGTATGATATTATAACACACAAAAGCATCAGGGCGTTGCTTTAAGCTACATATCTTAACGATCGTATGCTATAATACAGTTGTCTGTTTTTTTTTTTTTTTTAAATCCAGAGACCAAATAAGCTCTTAATTGTTATATGGGGTTATTGTCATTGCAGTTATTGGAAGAGGAGGAGAGCAGATTTCTCGGATTCAGACAGAGTCTGGCTGCAAAATTCAGATAGCTCCAGGTAAAAGCCAGCATGAGTCTATCCAATTCATCTAGCGATAGCAACCTTTCTTTTTGAGAAAACAGTTTTCTGGTGCGTCATACAGTGCTGGCTTTGTTTCCCTATATAATGGTGTTTACTTGCACTGCATTGAATGTATTTCTTAAGTCTGAAAGCTGTCCTATAGTAACATTGGTCTGTGTTTTTTTTAAGCTTTAACACTGATCTGTTTATCTGTTGCAGAGTATATGTATGTATGTATGTGGTGTGTGTATATAAAAAAAAAGCGGAAGCTCCTAGGGTTAGTACTAAATGCTAATAGGTATTAGAGAAATCCCCTAAATAATATATTAGGGATTTATCTAGTGCACGGAAATCTAGAAGACTAAATAGAAATATAAAGCTATAACAAGTAGATTTTATCCAGCACCACCTAGGTGTAGCTATTATCCAGAACAACTGTAACACAGAAAAGAGGGGAGACCATTTCAGGGCTGCAAACCAAAATGTGATATTTTATACTTTCATAAGTACATGAAACAGAGTTACACAGATTATGACTATTTTAGTGACAATCTGAGGGTACCCTAGTTGCCACACAATTACTATATAGCTAATTGAGTTATCAAATATGTCACTGTATGATACAGTTAACAATATTAACAGCGTGCATATCATATCGTGTGTGTGTATATATATATATATATATATATATATATATATATATATATATATATATATATATATATATGTATATATAAAATAATGTATCATGCAGTGAGAATGAATCCGGTGATGATCCTTGGTTACCCACCACAGACAAGCCAGCACACGAGATGTAGCAAAACACCACTTTAATGTGTAAGGCGCATAACGTTTCGGCCCCAAACTGGAGCCTTGGTCACATGCAGCAAGTCACAACAGACAGGCATAGAATATGATACAGCACAGATACATTAAATACCCCCACCCACCAATAAAAAACGTTGCACAAAACCGCCAAATCACAGACAATGACATACAGCTGTAAATATTAACTAATCAAGATAGACCGAGACCGGCCTCACATTACCGTTGCAATACTGTAAAAAGCGATAATCACATCACAGCGTAATGGCATCATCGCGCCAGACGTGCGTCACCATGGTAACCTGATAGGACACCGGGTCTAACTCAGCCCAATCACAAGTGAGCAATCCGCTCAACTAAGCCCTAGCATATTCGTAACCATTGCAGCAACATGGGTGCGCGATGTAAGCTATTAGATATATTACATCAAGAATGAACTAGATTCAACAAATATTTAAAACATCACATCAAATTCTTATAGGTATACTGAGCTAATAGCATAATGCAGAAACCAAAAACAGTAACAGAAAATGTCATGACTTGTAACCATGGCAACCCAAGTGTTTAACCCGTGAATTAAAAAACGAATTTGATCACACAATAGCAAAAAAAATACTGAATGAATACATGGTCACAATTCAGATGACCCATAGTTATTGCTAAAAAAGAGCAAACAATCAAAACAATATTGGGCACCACTGGTACAATTGCATAAATCAAGGGACATTAAAATCATGTGACAACATGTACTCAGTCAGTATACATTGAACTGAACATTAACTACAACGTTCACAAGGAACAGGTAGAAACTGTTAAGTCGGATGAGAGGAAGACCACAGTCACTTGTAAAAGCAGCTATAATCAATCGTCGTATTGAGACCTCTCGGGGTGATAGTATCCAACCGGTGGATCCAACGTGACTCCAACTTTAATAAGGCCTTAGCCCGATCACCCCTCACTGTTGGCGAGTGCTGATCCACTACATAATTTTATTATATATATGTGTATATATATATATATATATATATATATATATATATATATATATATGTGTGTGTATGTATATATATATATATATATATATATATATATATATATATATATATATATATATATAGTGTGTGTATATATCAATATATTCATAAGTTTACATACCCTGGCAGAATTTGATTTCTTGGCCATTTTTCAGTGAAAGTGAATAACACAAAAACTTTTCTTTCACTCATGGTTAGTGTTTGGCTGAAGCCATTTATTATCAATCAACTGTGTTTACTCTTTAAATCATAAAGACAACAGAAACTACCCAAATGACCCTGATCAAAAGTTTACACACCCCAGTTCTTAATACCGTGTATTGACCCCTTTAACATCAATGACAGCTTGAAGTTTTTTGTGGTATTTGTGGATGAGGCTCTTTATCTTCTCAGATGGTAAAGCTGCCCATTCTTCCTGGTAAAAAGCCTCCGTTTCCTGTAAATTATTGGGCTGTCTTGCATGAACTGCACGTTTGAGATCTCCTCAGAGTGGCTCAATGATATTGAGGTCAGGAGACTGAGACGGCCACTCCAGAACCTTCACTTTATTCTGCTGTAGCCAATGACAGGTAGACTTGGCCTTGTGTTTAGGATCGTTGTCATGTTGGAATGTCCCATGCGCAGCTTCCGGGCTGATGAATGCACATTTTCCTCCAGTATTTTTTGATAACATACTGCATTCATCTTGCCATCAATTCTGACTAAATTTCCTGTGCCTTTGTAGCTCACACATCTCCAAAACATCAGCGATCCACCTCTGTGTTTCACAGTTAGTTGGTCTACCTGACCGTGGTTTGGTTTCAACAGAACCCCTCATTTCTTCTGTTATGTGTGATCAGTCCACGGGTCATCATTACTTCTGGGATATAACTCCTCCCCAACAGGAAATGCAAGAGGATTCACCCAGCAGAGCTGCATATAGCTCCTCCCCTCTACGTCAGTCCCAGTCATTCTCTTGCACCCAACGACTAGATAGGATGTGTGAGAGGACTATGGTGATTATACTTAGTTTTTATGACTTCAATCAAAAGTTTGTTATTTTAAAATAGCACCGGAGCGTGTTATTACTTCTCTGGCAGAGTTTGAGGAAGAATCTGACAGAGATTTTTTACTATGATTTTAACCGGAGTCGTTAAGATCATATTGCTGTTCTCGACCATCTGAGGGAGGTAAAGGCTTCAGATCAGGGGACAGCGGGCAGATGAATCTGCATTGAGGTATGTGGCAGTTTTTATTTTCTGAATGGAATTGATGAGAAAAGCCTGCCATACCGTTAAAATGACATGTATGTATACACTTCAGTATTCTGGGGATGGTATTTCACCGGAACTACTGTGTTAAAGGTCACTAATCCTTTTAATAACTATTCTCATGTTAAACGTTTTTGCTGGAATGTAGAATCGTTTACATTGCTGAGGTACTGTGTGAATAAATATTTGGGCATTATTTTCCACTTGGCAGTTTTTTGCTTTAATTGTGACAGTTTCGTTTCTCTTCACTGCTGTGTGGGAGAGGGAGGGGCCGTTTTTGGCGCTCTTTGCTACGCATCAAAAAATTCCAGTCAGCTACTTTTATATTTCCTACATGATCCGGTTCATCTCTGACAGATCTCAGGGGTCTTCAAACTTCTTTGAAGGGAGGTAAATTCTCTCAGCAGAGCTGTGAGAATTCTTATAGTGACTGTGAATAAAAAAAAACGTTGTTTTGTTTTCTTATGTACAAATTTAATTAGTGTTGTTTTTTACTAATGGGAACAAACCTTTGCTAAAAGTTGTGTTGTTTTAAAGTTTGATGCTATAACTGTTTTTCAGTTCATTATTTCAACTGTCATTTAATCGTTAGTACCTCTTTGAGGCACAGTGCGTTTTTTTGCTAAAAAAGATTATAACCAAGTTGTAAGTTTTTTTTTTTTTTTTGCTAGTGTGTTAAACATGTCTGACTCAGAGGAAGATATCTGTGTCATTTGTTCCAATGCCAAGGTGGAGCCCAATAGAAATTTATGTACTAACTGTATTGATGCTACTTTAAATAAAAGTCAATCTGTACAATGTGAACAAATTTCACCAAACAGCGAGGGGAGAGTTATGCCGACTAACTCGCCTCACGCGACAGTACCTGCATCTCCCGCCCGGGAGGTGCGTGATATTTTGGCGCCTAGTACATCTGGGCGGCCATTACAGATAACATTACAAGATATGGCTACTGTTATGACTGAAGTTTTGTCTAAATTACCAGAACTAAGAGGCAAGCGTGATCACTCTGGGGTGAGAACAGAGTGCGCTGACAATGCTAGGGCCATGTCTGATACTGCGTCACAGCTCGCAGAGCATGAGGACGGAGAGCTTCATTCTGTGGGTGACGGTTCTGATCCAAACAGATTGGACTCAGATATTTCAAATTTTAAATTTAAATTGGAGAACCTCCGTGTACTACTAGGGGAGGTCTTAGCAGCTCTCAACGATTGTAACACCGTTGCAATACCAGAGAAACTGTGTAGGTTGGATAAATACTTTGCGGTACCGGCGAGTACTGACGTTTTTCCTATACCTAAGAGACTAACTGAAATTGTTACTAAGGAGTGGGATAGACCCGGTGTGCCGTTCTCACCCCCTCCAATATTTAGAAAGATGTTTCCAATAGACGCCACCACTCGGGACTTATGGCAAACGGTCCCCAAGGTGGAGGGAGCAGTTTCTACTTTAGCTAAGCGTACCACTATCCCGGTGGAGGATAGCTGTGCTTTCTCAGATCCAATGGATAAAAAATTAGAGGGTTACCTTAAGAAAATGTTTGTTCAACAAGGTTTTATATTACAACCCCTTGCATGTATCGCGCCGATTACGGCTGCGGCAGCATTTTGGATTGAGTCGCTTGAAGAGAACCTTAGTTCCTCTACGCTAGACGACATTACGGACAGGCTTAGAGTCCTTAAACTAGCTAATTCTTTCATTTCGGAGGCCGTAGTACATTTAACCAAACTTACGGCTAAGAACTCAGGATTCGCCATACAGGCACGCAGGGCACTGTGGCTAAAATCCTGGTCAGCTGATGTTACTTCTAAGTCCAAATTACTTAATATACCTTTCAAGGGGCAGTCCTTATTCGGGCCCGGTTTGAAAGAAATTATCGCTGACATTACGGGAGGTAAGGGCCACGCCCTACCTCAAGACAAGGCCAAAGCTAAGGCTAGACAGTCTAATTTTCGTCCCTTTCGGAATTTCAAGACAGGAGCAGCATCAACCTCCACTGCACCAAAACAGGAAGGAGCTGTTGCTCGTTACAGGCAAGGCTGGAAGCCTAACCAGTCCTGGAACAAAAGCAAGCAGGCCAGGAAACCTGCTGCTGCCCCAAAGACAGCATGAACCGAGAGCCCCCGATCCGGGACCGGATCTAGTAGGGGGCAGACTCTCTCTCTTCGCCCAGGCCTGGGCAAGAGATGTTCAGGATCCCTGGGCACTAGAGATCATATCTCAGGGATACCTTCTAGACTTCAAATTATCTCCCCCAAGAGGGAGATTTCATCTGTCAAGGTTGTCAACAAACCAGATAAAGAAAGAAGCGTTTCTACGCTGCGTACAAGATCTGTTAACAATGGGAGTGATCCATCCGGTTCCGTGGTCTGAACAAGGACAAGGGTTCTACTCAAACCTGTTTGTGGTTCCCAAAAAAGAGGGAACTTTCAGGCCAATCTTAGATTTAAAGACTCTAAACAAATTCCTAAGAGTTCCATCGTTCAAAATGGAAACTATTCGGACAATCTTACCCATGATCCAAGAGGGTCAGTACATGACCACAGTGGATTTAAAGGATGCTTACCTTCACATACCGATCCACAAAGATCATCACCGGTATCTAAGGTTTGCCTTCTTAGACAGGCACTACCAGTTTGTAGCTCTTCCATTCGGATTGGCTACGGCTCCAAGAATCTTCACAAAGGTTCTGGGTGCCCTTCTAGCGGTACTAAGACCGCGAGGGATTTCGGTAGCTCCGTACCTAGACGACATTCTAATACAAGCTTCAAGCTTTCAAACTGCCAAGTCTCATACAGAGTTAGTTCTGGCATTTCTAAGGTCGCATGGATGGAAAGTGAACGAAAAGAAGAGTTCTCTCTTTCCTCTCACAAGAGTTCCATTCTTGGGGACTCTTATAGATTCTGTAGAAATGAAGATTTACCTGACAGAAGACAGGTTAACAAAACTTCAAAATGCATGCCGCGTCCTTCATTCCATTCAACACCCGTCAGTAGCTCAATGCATGGAGGTGATCGGCTTAATGGTAGCGGCAATGGACATAGTACCTTTTGCACGCCTACACCTCAGACCGCTGCAATTATGCATGCTGAGTCAGTGGAATGGGGATTACTCAGATTTGTCCCCTACTCTGAATCTGAATCAAGAGACCAGAAATTCTCTTCTATGGTGGCTTTATCGGCCACACCTGTCCAGGGGGATGCCATTCAGCAGGCCAGACTGGACAATTGTAACAACAGACGCCAGCCTACTAGGTTGGGGCGCTGTCTGGAATTCTCTGAGGGCTCAGGGACTATGGAATCAGGAGGAGAGTCTCCTACCAATAAACATTCTGGAATTGAGAGCAGTTCTCAATGCCCTTCTGGCTTGGCCCCAGTTAACAACTCGGGGGTTCATCAGGTTTCAGTCGGACAACATCACGACTGTAGCTTACATCAACCATCAGGGAGGGACAAGAAGCTCCCTAGCAATGATGGAAGTATCAAAGATAATTCGCTGGGCAGAGTCTCACTCTTGCCACCTGTCAGCAATCCACATCCCGGGAGTGGAGAACTGGGAGGCGGATTTCTTGAGTCGCCAGACTTTTCATCCGGGGGAGTGGGAACTTCATCCGGAGGTCTTTGCCCAAATACTTCGACGTTGGGGCAAACCAGAGATAGATCTCATGGCGTCTCGCCAGAACGCCAAACTTCCTCGCTACGGGTCCAGATCCAGGGATCCAGGAGCAGTTCTGATAGATGCTTTGACAGCACCTTGGAACTTCAGGATGGCTTATGTGTTTCCACCCTTCCCGCTGCTTCCTCGATTGATTGCCAAAATCAAACAGGAGAGAGCATCAGTAATTCTAATAGCACCTGCTTGGCCACGCAGGACTTGGTATGCAGATCTAGTGGACATGTCATCCTGTCCGCCTTGGTCTCTACCTCTAAGACAGGACCTTCTGATACAGGGTCCATTCAAACATCAAAATCTAACTTCTCTGAAGCTGACTGCTTGGAAATTGAACGCTTGATTTTATCAAAACGTGGTTTTTCTGAGTCGGTTATTGATACCTTGATTCAGGCTAGGAAGCCTGTTACCAGAAGGATTTACCATAAAATATGGCGGAAATACCTATACTGGTGCGAATCCAAAGGTTACTCCTGGAGTAAGGTTAGGATCGCTAGGATATTGTCTTTTCTACAAGAAGGTTTAGAAAAGGGTTTATCAGCTAGTTCATTAAAGGGACAGATTTCAGCTCTGTCCATCTTGTTACACAGACGTCTGTCAGAAAATCCAGACGTCCAGTCCTTTTGTCAGGCTTTAGCTAGGATCAAGCCTGTGTTTAAAGCTGTTGCTCCACCATGGAGTTTAAACTTAGTTCTTAACGTTTTACAGGGTGTTCCGTTTGAACCCCTTCATTCCATTGATATAAAAATGTTATCTTGGAAAGTTCTGTTTTTAATGGCTATTTCCTCGGCTCGAAGAGTCTCTGAGTTATCAGCCTTACATTGTGATTCCCCTTATCTGATTTTTCACTCAGACAAGGTAGTTCTGCGTACTAAACCTGGGTTCTTACCTAAGGTAGTCACTAACAGGAACATCAATCAAGAGATTGTTGTCCCATCCTTGTGTCCAAATCCTTCTTCAAAGAAGGAACGTCTTTTACACAATCTGGATGTAGTTCGTGCCCTCAAGTTCTACTTGCAGGCAACTAAAGATTTTCGCCAAACTTCTTCCTTGTTTGTCGTTTACTCTGGACAGAGGAGAGGTCAAAAAGCTTCTGCTACCTCTCTCTCTTTTTGGCTTCGTAGCATAATACGTTTAGCCTATGAGACTGCTGGACAGCAGCCTCCTGAAAGAATTACAGCTCACTCCACTAGAGCTGTGGCTTCCACTTGGGCCTTTAAGAATGAGGCCTCTGTTGAACAGATTTGCAAGGCTGCAACTTGGTCTTCGCTTCATACTTTTTCCAAATTTTACAAATTTGACACTTTTGCTTCTTCGGAGGCTATTTTTGGGAGAAAGGTTCTTCAGGCAGTGGTTCCTTCTGTATAATGAGCCTGCCTATCCCTCCCGTCATCCGTGTACTTTTGCTTTGGTATTGGTATCCCAGAAGTAATGATGACCCGTGGACTGATCACACATAACAGAAGAAAACATAATTTATGCTTACCTGATAAATTCCTTTCTTCTGTTGTGTGATCAGTCCACGGCCCGCCCTGTTTTAAGGCAGGTAAATATCTTTTAAATTATACTCCAGTCACCACTTCACCCTTGGTTACTCCTTTCTCGTTGATTCTTGGTCGAATGACTGGGACTGACGTAGAGGGGAGGAGCTATATGCAGCTCTGCTGGGTGAATCCTCTTGCATTTCCTGTTGGGGAGGAGTTATATCCCAGAAGTAATGATGACCCGTGGACTGATCACACAACAGAAGAAAGGAATTTATCAGGTAAGCATAAATTATGTTTTTCCACTTCTTGATTAGAGTTTGAACACTGCTGATTGGCATTCTCAATTCCTTGGATATCTTTCTTCTACAAGATACAAGTCCACGGATTTCATCCTTTTGTTATGGCATAATTTTTTATTTTTTTGTGAAAACGTTAGTATAGACCTCATGGCTTATTTAAACCGCTTCCCATGCGGTTATGGAGAGAGATCTTGCGACGCCCACGGTGGGCGGAGCCTAATTCACACGCGCAGTTTCTTCTCACTAGTAGACAGCAGGAGCTGTGTCAAGGTGCATGGGCTGTTATCGTTGTTTAAAGTGTGTTTCTCTTGTTAAGTGTATCCAGTCCACGGATCATCCATTACTTGTGGGATATTCTCCTTCCCAACAGGAAGTTGCAAGAGGATCACCGACAGCAGAGCTGCTATATAGCTCCTCCCCTCACTGCCATATCCAGTCATTCTCTTGCAACTCTCAACTAAGATGGAGATCGTAAGAGGACTGTGGTGTTTTATACTTAGTTTATTTCTTCAATCAAAAGTTTGTTATTTTTAAATGGTACCGGAGTGTACTGTTTATCTCAGGCAGTATTTAGAAGAAGAATCTGCCTGCGTTTTCTATGATTTTAGCAGAAGTAACTAAGATCCTTTGCTGTTCTCACATATTCTGAGGAGTGAGGTAACTTCAGAGGGGGAATATCGTGCAGGTTTTCCTGTAATAAGGTATGTGCAGTTAAAATATTTTTCTAGGGATGGAATTTGCTACAAAATGCTGCTGATACCGAAGTAATGTAAGTAAAGCCTTAAATGCAGTGATAGCGACTGGTATCAGGCTTATTAATAGAGATACATACTCTTATAAAAGTGTATTTTAAAACGTTTGCTGGCATGTTTAATCGTTTTTTTACATATGTTTGGTGATAAAACTTATTGGGGCCTAGTTTTTTCCACATGGCTGGCTTGAATTTTGCCTAGAAACAGTTCCCTGAGGCTTCCCACTGTTGTATTATGAGTAGGAGGGGCCTATTTTGGCGTGTTTTTTTTTTTTGCACAGCAAAAATTACAGACAGACATCCAGCTTCTTCCTGCATGATCCAGGACTTCTCTGAAGGGCTCAAAAGGCTTCAAAAGTCGTATTGAGGGAGGTAAAAAGCCACAGTAGAGCTGTGGCAGTTGTTGTGACTGTTTAAAAAACGTTTTTGTCATTTGTTATTCCGTTTTTGGTATTAAGGGGTTAATCATCCATTTGCAAGTGGGTGCAATGCTCTGCTAACTTATTACATACACTGCAAAAATTTCGTTAGTGTAACTGCATTTTTTCACTGTTATTTCAAAATTTGGGAAAATTTGTGTTTCTTAAAGGCGCAGTAACGTTTTTTTATGTTGCTTGTAAACTTGTTTTAAAGTGTTTTCCAAGCTTGCTAGTCTCATTGCTAGTCTGTTTAAACATGTCTGACACAGAGGAACCTACTTGTTCATTATGTTTGAAAGCCATGGTGGAGCCCCATAGGAGAATGTGTACTAAATGTATTGATTTCACCTTAAACAGTAAAGATCAGTCTTTATCTATAAAAGAATTATCACCAGAGGGTTCTGTCGAGGGGGAAGTTATGCCGACTAACTCTCCCAACGTGTCAGACCCTTCGCCTCCCGCTCAGGGGACGCACGCTAATATGGCGCCAATTACATCAGGGACGCCCATAGCGATTACCTTGCAGGACATGGCTGCAATCATGAATAATACCCTGTCAGAGGTATTATCTAGATTGCCTGAATTAAGAGGCAAGCGCGATAGCTCTGGGGTTAGGAGAGATACAGAGCGCGCAAATGCTGTTAGAGCCATGTCTGATACTGCGTCACAGTATGCAGAACATGAGGACGGAGAGCTTCAGTCTGTGGGTGACATCTCTGAGCTTGAGAACCTCCGTGTATTAGCTGCTCTGAATGGCTGTAACACAGTTGCAATTCCAGAGAAATTGTGTAGGCTGGATAGATACTATGCGGTGCCGGTGTGTACTGACGTTTTTCCTATACCTAAAAGGCTTACAGAAATTATTAGCAAGGAGTGGGATAGACCCGGTGTGCCCTTTTCCCCACCTCCTATATTTAGAAAAATGTTTCCAATAGACACCACTACACGGGACTTATGGCAGACGGTCCCTAAGGTGGAGGGAGCAGTTTCTACTTTAGCAAAGCGTACCACTATCCCGGTTGAGGACAGTTGTGCTTTTTCAGATCCAATGGATAAAAAATTGGAGGATTACCTTAAGAAAATGTTTATTCAACAAGGTTTTATTTTACAGCCCCTTGCATGCATTGCGTCTGTCACTGCTGCGGCGGCATTCTGGTTTGAGGCACTGGAAGAGGCCATCCAGACAGCTCCATTGAATGAAATTATTGACAAGCTTAGAACGCTTAAGCTAGCTAACTCATTTGTTTCTGATGCCATTGTTCATTTGACGCTGACGTGACTTCAAAGTCTAAATTACTCAACATTCCTTTCAAGGGGCAGACCTTATTCGGGCCTGACTTGAAGGAAATTATTGCTCACATTACTGGAGGCAAGGGTCATACCCTTCCTCAGGACAGGGCCAAATCAAAGGCCAAACAGTCTAATTTTCGTGCCTTTCGAAATTTCAAAGCAGGAGCAGCATCAACTTCCTCCGCTTCAAAACAAGAGGGAACTGTTGCTCATTCCAGACAGGCCTGGAAACCTAACCAGTCCTGGAACAAGGGCAAGCAGGCCAGAAAGCCTGCTGCTGCCCCCAAGACAGCATGAAGGAACGGCCCCCTATCCGGAAACGGATCTAGTGGGGGGCAGACTTTCTCTCTTCGCCCAGGCGTGGGCAAGAGATGTTCAGGATCCCTGGGCGTTGGAGATCATATCTCAGGGATATCTTCTGGACTTAAAAGCTTCTCCTCCACAAGGGAGATTTCATCTTTCAAGGTTATCAGCAAACCAGATAAAGAAAGAGGCATTCCTAAGCTGTGTGCAAGACCTCCTAGTAATGGGAGTGATCCATCCAGTTCCGTGGACGGAACAAGGACAGGGATTTTATTCAAATCTGTTTGTGGTTCCCAAGAAAGAGGGAACCTTCAGACCAATTTTGGATGTAAAGATCTTAAACAAATTCCTCAGAGTTCCATCATTCAAAATGGAAACTATTCGGACCATCCTACCCATGATCCAAGAGGGTCAGTACATGACCACAGTGGACTTAAAGGATGCCTACCTTCACATACCGATTCACAAAGATCATCATCGGTTCCTAAGGTTTGCCTTTCTAGACAGGCATTACCAATTTGTAGCTCTTCCCTTCGGGTTGGCCACTGCCCCGAGAATTTTTACAAAGGTTCTGGGCTCACTTCTGGAGGTTCTAAGACCGCGAGGCATAGCGGTGGCTCCGTATCTAGACGACATCCTGATACAGGCGTCAAGCTTTCAAATTGCCAAGTCTCATACAGAGATAGTTCTGGCATTTCTGAGGTCGCATGGGTGGAAAGTGAACGCGGAAAAGAGTTCTCTATCACCACTCACAAGAGTCTCCTTCCTAGGGACTCTTATAGATTCTGTAGAGATGAAAATTTACCTGACGGAGTCCAGGTTATCAAAACTTCTAAATGCTTGCCGTGTCCTTCATTCCATTCCACGCCCATCAGTGGCTCAGTGCATGGAAGTAATCGGCTTAATGGTAGCGGCAATGGACATAGTGCCATTTGCGCGCCTGCATCTCAGACCGCTGCAATTATGCATGCTAAGTCAGTGGAATGGGGATTACTCAGATTTGTCCCCTCTACTAAATCTGGATCAAGAGACCAGAGATTCTCTTCTCTGGTGGCTGTCTCGGGTCCATCTGTCCATGGGTATGACCTTTCGCAGGCCAGATTGGACAATTGTAACAGATGCCATCCTTCTAGGTTGGGGCGCAGTCTGGAACTCCCTGAAGGCTCAGGGATCGTGGACTCAGGAGGAGAAACTCCTCCCAATAAATATTCTGGAGTTAAGAGCAATATTCCATGCTCTTCTAGCTTGGCCTCAGTTAGCAACCCTGAGGTTCATCAGATTTCAGTCGGACAACATCACGACTGTGGCTTACATCAACCATCAAGGGGGAACCAGGAGTTCCCTAGCGATGTTAGAAGTCTCAAAGATAATTCGCTGGGCAGAGTCTCACTCTTGCCACCTGTCAGCAATCCACATCCCAGGCGTAGAGAACTGGGAGGCGGATTTTCTAAGTCGTCTTTTCATCCGGGGGAGTGGGAACTCCATCCGGAGGTGTTTGCTCAACTGGTCCATCGTTGGGGCAAACCAGAACTGGATCTCATGGCGTCTCGCCAGAACGCCAAGCTTCCTTGTTACGGATCCAGGTCCAGGGACCCGGGAGCAACGCTGATAGATGCTCTAGCAGCTCCTTGGTTCTTCAACCTGGCCTATGTGTTTCCACCGTTTCCTCTGCTCCCTCGACTGATTGCCAAAATCAAACAGGAGAGAGCATCGGTGATTCTGATAGTGCCTGCGTGGCCACGCAGGACCTGGTATGCAGACCTAGTGGACATGTCATCTCTTCCACCATGGACTCTGCCTCTGAGGCAGGACCTTCTAATACAAGGTCCTTTCAATCATCCAAATCTAATTTCTCTGAGACTGACTGCATGGAGATTGAACGCTTGATTCTATCAAGGCGTGGCTTCTCCGAGTCTGTCATTGATACCTTAATAAAGGCTCGGAAGCCTGTCACCAGGAAAATCTACCATAAGATATGGCGTAAATATCTTTATTGGTGTGAATCCAAGAGTTACTCATGGAGTAAGGTTAGGATTCCTAGGATATTGTCCTTTCTCCAAGAGGGTTTGGACAAAGGCTTATCAGCTAGTTCTTTAAAAGGACAGATCTCTGCTCTGTCTATTCTTTTGCACAAGCGTCTGGCAGAAGTTCCAGTCGTCCAGGCATTTTGTCAGGCTTTGGTTAGGATTAAGCCTGTGTTTAAAACTGTTGCTCCCCCGTGGAGCTTAAACTTGGTTCTTAAAGTTCTTCAAGGAGTTCCGTTTGAACCCCTTCATTCCATTGATATTAAACTTTTATCTTGGAAAGTTCTGTTTTTGATGGCTATTTCCTCGGCTCGAAGAGTCTCTGAGTTATCTGCCTTACATTGTGATTCTCCTTATCTGATTTTTCATTCAGACAAGGTAGTTCTGCGTACCAAACCTGGGTTTTTACCTAAGGTGGTTTCTAACAGGAATATCAATCAAGAAATTGTTGTTCCATCATTGTGTCCTAATCCTTCTTCAAAGAAGGAACGTCTTTTGCATAATCTGGACGTAGTCCGTGCCTTTGTCGTTTACTCTGGAGAGAGGAGAGGACTAAAAGCTTCGACAACCTCTCTCTCCTTTTGGCTTCGGAGCATAATACGCTTAGCCTATGAGACTGCTGCACAGCAGCCCCCTGAAAGGATTACAGCTCATTCTACTAGAGCTGTGGCTTCCACCTGGGCCTTTAAAAATGAGGCCTCTGTTGAACAGATTTGCAAGGCTGCGACTTGGTCTTCTCTTCACACCTTTTAAAAATTTTACAAATTTGACACTTTTGCTTCTTCGGAGGCTGTTTTTGGGAGAAAGGTTCTACAGGCAGTGGTTCCTTCCGTTTAAGATCCTGCCTTGTCCCTCCCATCATCCGTGTACTTTAGCTTTGGTATTGGTATCCCACAAGTAATGGATGATCCGTGGACTGGATACACTTAACAAGAGAAAACATAATTTATGCTTACCTGATAAATTTATTTCTCTTGTAGTGTATCCAGTCCACGGCCCGCCCTGTCCTTTTAAGGCAGGTCTAAATTTTAATTAAACTACAGTCACCTCTGCACCCTATGGTTTCTCCTTTCTCGTCTTGTTTCGGTCGAATGACTGGATATGGCAGTGAGGGGAGGAGCTATATAGCAGCTCTGCTGTGGGTGATCCTCTTGCAACTTCCTGTTTGGAAGGAGAATATCCCACAAGTAATGGATGATCCGTGGACTGGATACACTACAAGAGAAATAAATTTATCAGATAAGCATAAATTATGTTTTCTAGATAAAAAAACTCTTTACAGGATGATTTAGTTTATTGCTCGAATAGTGCATTCATTTTTGGCAAAATTGAACTGTTTAGCATAAGATTTAAGTGCTAAAGATTGTTTTTTTGTGCAGACAAAAAATTGTTGTGCTTTTATTATTTAAAGGCGCTGTACCTTTTTTTTCAAAATTTTCTTGATACCACAATTAAAGTTGACATCCATTGTAGCTAATGCTAGTCTAACATGTCTGAAAGTGAAGAAAATACTTGTTCTATGTGTTTAGAGGCCAGTGTGGAACCCCCCCATACTTTGTGTACCTCTTTTACTGATATACACACACACAGTATCTCACAAAAGTGAGTACACCCCTCACATTTTTGTGACAACACTGAAGAAATAACACTTTGTTACAATGTAAAGTAGTGAGTGTACAGCCTGTATAACAGTGTAAATTTGCTGTCCCCTCAAAATAACTCGACACACAGCCATTAATGTCTAAACCGTTGGCAACAAAAGTGAGTACACTTCTAAGTGGAAATGTCAAAATTGGGTTCCACTCAGAACAGGCCTCCCCATGGTCGCCCAAAGAAGTTGAGTGTACATGCTCAGCGTCATATCCAGAGATTGTCTTTGGGAAATAGACGAATGAATGCTGCCAGCATTGCTGCAGAGGTTGAAGGGGTGGAGTGTCAGCATGTCAGTGCTCAGACCATACGTCGCACACTGCATCATATGGTCTGCATGGCTGTTGTCCCAGAAGGAAACCTCTTCTAAAGATGATGCACAAGAAAGCCTGCAAATAGTTTGCTGAAGACAAGCAGAGTAAGGACATGGATTACTGGAACCATGTCCTGTGGTCCGATGAGACCAAGATAAACTTATTTCTCTTGTAAGGTGTTTCCAGTCCACGGATTCATCCATTACTTGTGGGATATTCTCCTTCCCAACAGGAAGCTGCAAGAGGATAACCCACAGCAGAGCTGTCTATATAGCTCCTCCCCTAACTGCCACTATCAGTCATTCTCTTGCAGCTCTCGACAAGAAAGGAAGTATCAAGAGAGATGTGGTGAATTAGTGTAGTTTATCTTCAATCAAAAGTTTATTTCTCTTGTAAGATGTATCGAGTCCACGGATTCATCCTTTACTTGTGGGATATTCTCCTTCCCAACAGGAAGTGGCAAAGAGAGCACACAGCAGAGCTGTCCATATAGCTCCCCCTCTAGCTCCACCCCCCAGTCATTCTCTTTGCCGGCTCTAAGCAATCGGAAGGGTAAAGTGAATGCGGTGTTCGAATTATAGTTTTTATTTTCTACCAGCAAGAGTTTATTTTAAATGGTACCGGTGTGTACTATTTACTCTCTAGCAGAAGGGTGATGAAGATTTCTGCAGGGAGGAATATGATTTTAGCATGTTATAACTAAAATCCACTGCTGTTCCCACACAGGACTGAGGAGTACAAGAGAACTTCAGTTGGGGGGAACGGTTTGCAGGTTAGGCTGCAATAAGGTATGTTCAGTCATTTATTTCTAGACAAGACTGTGATAATGCTAAAATATCCCCATGAGGGAAGGGTAAGCTGTATTCAGAGACTAAGTATGGAATTTCAAGCTTACATAACAGGGCTAGTTTATGCTGGTTGACGCTACTTCAGGGCAAACGGTTTTTATTGAAAAATTCGTTTTTTGAGACACTTTGAAGGTTCCTTTTGGGTTTCTTTCATGGGTTGTTACCCACATGGCTATTACTAAAACACTTGGGAGTGTTTCTTTAGGCCTCACAAGCACCGGAGTGAGGTGGGAGGGGCCTAATTTCACGCCTCAGATGCGCAGTTATTTTGACTAGAAGTTCAGGCTGTTTCGCATGGAGGGTCCTGCTGCAGTTTGAGGGCCTATAAGAAGCTTTTTCCCCACAAATCTGGTTCCTGCAGGTAGGGCCACAGCAGAGCTGTGCCAAGGTGCTGTAGTTTATTTAACCATTTTTTTGGCATACTGTCGATCCGGTTTGGGCATTAAGGGGTTAATCGTTTTTATTGCTAGTGGTGCAATCTTACTAATGCTTTAGGTACATACTGTAAAAATTTCGAAAAGTTTGCTGCATTTTTTTCACTGTTTTGCAAAATTGTGTGCCTTTTTTATCTCTTAAAGACACAGTAACGGTTTTTTTTTTTCTCAAAGTGTGTTTTTACTTGATTAAAGTGATTTCCAAGCCTGTTTGTATTACTACTAGTCTGGTAACATGTCTGACACCAAGGAAAATCCTTGTTCAATGCGTTTAGAAGCCATGGTGGAACCCCCTCTCAGAATGTGTCCCACTTGTACTTGTACACTTTAAATGCAAAAAAAGAAGGGGGATGGCAATGTAAAAAGCTCATAAGTAAATCCTTATAATGTATATAACAGTTCTTTGTGGTTGAGTATTAGTCCAAAGCTATATCAAAGTTAAAGCCAAGTGTTGATTCCAGATAATCAAAAGTCCCACAAAAATAAACTTCTCCCAAAAACAGAGGTCTAATATCCAGGCTTAGAGGTACAGTGACCGGATAGCTGAATTTGTCCTTTTATAGGCGGATAGTTATGGGAGTCTTCGTAATAAATGTTCATGGAACAATGTAATATAATAATGTTCTCTAACCAGGTAGAGCAGTCTCTCAACTCACCCTCTGCCTAGTCCGGGTTTGAAGTAAGTCCCTCACCAGTATGGAGGCGTCAGGTTTGATCCCGGCGTCTTCTACACTGTTTGCCGATATGTCTCAATGACGTCAACGCACCTGCGTCTGGGGGGTGGGTCCTCCAAGTCCGACCAGGGGTTGAGTGCGTGACCGGCAGCAGGGCAACGAAAACCACAACGATGGCTGTAGGGTGAGTAACGAGTAGGGTGTTCCTCCAAGAACAGAACTTGTTAGGTTGTTATAGCACAGGCAGTGCGATGACAGCTCTCAGCAGCCGTAGAATTATCCAAATGAGAAACAAAAGCAAACACTGCTCAGGCGACCAAGGTGCTGTTAATACCAAAAGTGTTTATTCATCCAGACAGGACATAGTCAGCAAAAAAGAACACCTGACATGTTTCGCGCAGGCGTACCTGCGCTTCATCAGAGGTGATAAGACACCACAGGTGAATCCCTAATAAAGCTGAGCTGCACCAATAAGAAAGAAGAACTACTAACACACCCCCTTAAAGACAGAGTGACAAAAATGTAACAAAGGAGGAGCAGTTGTTATCCTAGATAAGGAACAATATCATAATGAAGTTATGTCACAACTTAATAATGTAAATCTATATACTAAGTTATCGTATAATCCTACTTTGGCCTACAGACAAGTCATGATGTCTTTGTTAGACACTGCATTGGAATATAATTACATGGATAAGGAATTGGTTGACTATCAGTGGAAAATCCCAGAATACCATACTTTAGGATTACACCAAAAATACATAAAACTACTGTTGACCCTCCAGGGAGGCCAATAGTGGCTAGTAATGGCTCTCTCTGTGAGAGACTAGGTGAATGGCTGGACCATATACTACAACCAGTTTTAGCTCTTCTGGGCTACATCAGAGACAGTTCTCATCTAATACAACAACTTACAGAGATAACATGGGAAGAACAATATCTATGGTTAACAATAGATGTAACTGCTCTATATTCTAACATTCCCCATGATTTGGGCCTAGAATCTTTATCCAATATGCTCTACAGACACACTGACTATGATAGCAGTTTTATAACTTTCATCATTACAATTACTGAGTTCTTGCTATCACATAACTATTTTGTCTACAGAGGTGACTACTATCTACAAAAGAGTGGTACGGCCATGGGGGCAAAATTTGTCCCCGCTTTTGCAAATATCTACATGGGCTGGCTTGAATATTATTTAATTTTCTCTGACCACTGTCCCTTTGCAGACAATCTAGTTATGTATGGCAGATTTATAGACGATCTGATAATAATTTGGAAAGATGTAGGTTCCTATACTGTGGATAACTTTCTTGGGTATATGAATGCAAATAAATTTAACCTCAAATTTACCAGTCTCAGTAATAGGACAGAAATAGACTATCTAGACATTCATCTTAATATTGATACTAAAAACCAAATAATGACCTCAATATATAGGAAACCCTTAGCAAAAAATACAATACTACATGCAAACTCTTGTCATATACCACATGTAAAGAAAGGTATACCCAAGGGCCAATATTTGAGAATACGCAGGAATTGCTCCAATTTTGCTATGTATTTAAAAAAGGCTGATGAATTGACTGATAGACTAATACTAAGAGGTTATAATAGACAAAGTCTTTTACATATACAACAACAAGTATCAAAAATTGACAGAAATAGTCTATTTCGTAGTACTAAGAATGTCAGAACTAAAATACAGGATGATAATATATTATTCATTACCAAATATAGCTTACAATATAAAGAGATATGTGACATCTCCAGAAATTTACCAATATTACATGTGGATGACAATCTAAAATCCATAACCAATCACAGAAAATTAAAATGTATAGCGAGAAGAGCCCAAACTCTAGGTGATCTGACTAAAAGAGATATGTCAGATAGAGATACAATTGAACCAAAATCAAAATGGCTCAACCGTACAAATGGCTTCTACAAATGTGGACACATACCATGTAAAAGCTGTGCATATACTCGAAAAGAGAACACTTTCAGTTCAACACATACAGGAAAAATATGATATAAGAAGTAGAATTGACTGCACCTCCCAGTATGTTATATATTTGATTACTTGCCAATATTGTTGTCATCAATATGTAGGTATTACTACTAGAAATCTAAAAGAAAGAATTAGACAACATCTCTTATCCTTGGAAGAGAAAGAACCCAAGACCCCAGTAGCTAAACATTTTAGAATACATGGTAAAGGAACTAAATATTTCTCTTTCGTTGGAATAGAGAGTGTACAAAAAACTGCTAGAGGAGGTAATAGAACAGACCTTCTACTCAAGAGAGAAGTTTATTGGATAATTGAATTAAATACGAGAATTCCTTATGGTATGAATAAGAGGCTGGATGTGGATGCATTTATTGCATAAACATATTCTTTATATTATTATGGATTGGTATTTACCGTGTTATATGATTATGGATTGGTATTTACCGTATGACTAAAGCAGAATTATCAGTTCTGACTAATGGCTTGAAAACTTATTCAAGAATTGGATGATAGTTACTATAATCTACCAAAAAGGTTTATACCTACGGTTTCTACTGCTTTGAGGATCTCTTATAGTTAGATATTAAGCTACTTTAACTGTTTAAATTCTCCAAATTAATATTTTGCCAAATCCTAGGTACTCTAATTATTAATTGGTTTGGATGGACATATATAGATAGACTGAGTATATTAATAACTAAGAGATGTCTACACCAGGGTCCATATATATTAAATGTATCTTTTCACATCCCCAAATAAGCAAATCCAAAGGATGAAACATAAAATAAAGCAAGAACAAATAGAATTTTTGATAATATCCCATGGACTTAATGTTAACATTAATCCACTCTTCTCACCAATTCTTAGATATATTACATTATAATAATATACATACACATATGTGTACAGTATATGGTTATATCTTCTTAACCTACTATCTTAGCTTTAATAGCTAGTTAGAGTTGAATTTAGTTAGAGGCATATACATACACTATAATAAAGTTACCATTTGACACTCACCTCTTCCTGTGATGGTAGTGTAGATTAATATTCTTTTGGTATTTTGTATTTGTGAATTTTTTTTTACCAATTAAATCTGTTAGCAACAATTAAAATTGATATACTATATACAGATTACCTGCTAACTATTGGTATAGATTACATATGCTTTCTAGCTATTATTATTTATTTTTATGTGATGTTTTCTTTTTCCTATTTTTCTAAATAACCTGAGTATCAATGGTCACACTTAGTGATAATTTCTACTCAATATATTATTGATTTACTAATATTGGTTATTTTTATTTTTTATATTTTTTTATTTTATGTTAGCTATTTTGTAACATTGCTACTGCTTTTACAAATTATTGTTGTTATTTTTATTTCATATTTTTATTTACATTTTTGTTATAATTATCATTTGATTGGATTTATATGTATGAACTGTTTTCTAATCTGTATGCATCTAGCTAATTTTTCATTGTTAGTGAGTTTATCATCATGTATTAATATAATGCTGCACACATGGATATATGTATATACATTTTTGCCACTCTCTGTCTTTAAGGGGGTGTGTTAGTTGTTCTTCTTTCTTATTGGTGCAGCTCAGCTTTATTAGGGACTCACCTGTGGTGTCTTATCACCTCTGATGAAGCGCAGGTACGCCTGCGCGAAACATGTCAGGTGTTCTTTTTTGCTCACTATGTCCTGTCTGGATGAATAAACACTTTTGGTATTAACAGCACCTTGGTCACCTGAGCAGTGTTTGCTTTTGTTTCTCATTTATACACTTTAAAGAACATATTGTTGCACTTAAAAATGTAGCCCAAGATGATTCTCAGACAGAAGGTAACGAGGTTAGCCCGTCAACCTCTCCCCAAGTGTCACAACCAGTTACGCCCGCTCAAGTGACGCCTAGCACCTCTAGTGCATCTAACTCTTTTACCTTGCAAGACTTGGCGGCAGTTATGAATAATACCCTCTCAGTGTTTTTATCTAAACTGCCTGTGTTACCTGCAAAGCGTGATAGCTCCGTTTTTAAGAACAGATAATGAGCATTCTGACGCTTTAGTAGCCGTATCCGATATACCCTCACAACACTCTGAAGTGGGGGCGAGGGATGTGCTGTCTGAGGGAGAAATTTCCGATTCAGGAAAGGTTTCTCCTCAGACAGATTCAGATATATTGGCTTTTAAATTTAAACTAGAACACCTCCGCTTATTGCTCATGGAGGTATTAGTTACTCTGGATGACTGCAACCCTAAGGTGGTTCCAGAGAAATTGTGTAAAATGGACAAGTACCCAGAAGTTCCTGTTTACACTGATGTGTTCCCGGTTCCCTAAGAGGATTGCGGATATTGTTACTAGGGAGTGGGATAGACCAGGTATTCCCTTCGTTCCCCCTCCTGTTTTTAAGAAGATGTTCCCCATATCTAACCCAATGCGGGACTCGTGGCAGACGGTCCCTAAGGTGGAGGGGGCTGTTTCTTCACTTGCTAAACGCACAACTATACCAATTGAAGACAGTTGTGCTTTTAAAGACCCTATGGATAAAAAATTAGAGAGTTTACTAAAGAAAAATTTTGTTCAACAAGGTTTTCTTCTCCAACCTATTGCGTGCATTGTTCCTGTAACCACTGCATCTGCTTTCTGGTTCGAGGCGCTGGAAGATGCGCTCCAGACGGAGACCTCATATGAGGACATTATGGACAGAATTAAGGCTCTTAAGCTGGCTAATTATTTTATCACAGATGCCGCTTTCCAACTAGCTAAGTTAGCGGCAAAGAATTCAGGGTTCGCCATTTTGGCGTGCAGGGCGCTATGGCTAAAGTCCTGGTCGGCCGATGTGTCGGCAAAATCCAAACTATTAAACATCCCTTTCAAGGAAAGACCCTCTTCGGGCCTGAATTGAAAGAGATAATTTCAGAAATCACTGGGGGAAAAGGCCATGCTCTCCCCCAGGACAAGTCCTTCAAGACAAAAAACAAACAAAATAATTTTCGTTCCTTTCGGAATTTCAGGAGCAGTCTTGCTTCATCCTCCCCTGCTGCAAAGCAAGAGGGTAACACTTCACAACCCAGGGCAGCCTGGAAACCTTACCAGGGCTGGAACAAGGGTAAACCGGCCAAGATGCCTGCAGCTGCCTCCGAGACAGCATGATGGGGTAGCCCCAGATCCGGGACCGGATCTAGTAGGGGGCAGACTCTCTCTTCGCTCAGGCCTGGGCAAGAGATGTACACGATCCCTGGGCCTTAGAGATTGTATCCCAGGGATATCTTCTAGAATTCAAGGACTCCCCTCCAAGGGGAAGGTTCCACATTTCTCGTCTGTCTTCAGACCAGACAAAGAAAGAGGCGTTCTTACGCCGTGTAGAAGACTTACATACAATGGGAGTGATCCACCCAGTTCCAATTGCGGAACAAGGGCTGGGTTTTTACTCAAACCTGTTTGTGGTTCCAAAGAAAGAAGGAACTTTCAGACCAATCCTGGATCTTAAAATTCTAAACAAATTCTTCAGAGTTCCATCATTCAAGATGGAGACCATTCGGACAATCTTACCAATGATCCAGGAGGGTCAATATATGACCACCGTGGATTTAAAGGATGCATATCTGCACATTCCTATCCACAAAGATCATCACCAGTTTTTCAGGTTCGCCTTTCTGGACAAGCATTACCAGTTTGTGGCTCTTCCTTTTGGGTTCGCCACTGCTCCCAGAATTTTCACAAAGGTGCTAGGGTCCCTCCTGGCGATTCTAAGACCGTGGGGCATAGCAGTGGCGCCTTATCTAGACGACATCTTAATTCAGGCGTCGACTTTCCAAAGAGCCAATCTCACACGGGAATCGTATTGACCTTTCTGAGGTCTCACGGGTAGAAGGTGAACATCAAAAAGAGTTCTCTCTCCCCCCTCACAAGAGTTTCCTTCCTAGGAACTCTGATAGACTCAGTAGATATGAAAATATTTCTGACGGAGGTCAGAAAGTTAAAACTCTTAACCACTTGCCGAGTCCTTCATTCCATTCCTCGGCCATCTGTAGCTCAGTGCATGGAGACAATCAGACTAATGGTAGCGGCAATGGACATAGTCCCTTTTGCACGGAAACACCTCAGACCACTGAAACTATGCATGCTCAAACAGTGGAATGGGGATTATGCAGATTTGTCTCCTCAAATACAGCTGGACCAGGGGACCAGAGATTCTCTTCTCTGGTGGTTGTCTCAGGATCACCTGTCTCAGGGAGTGTGTTTCCGCAGACCAGAGTGGATCATCGTAACGACCGACGCCAGTCTGTTGGGCTGGGGTGCAGTCTGGGACTCCCTGAAAGCTCAAGGCTTATGGTCTCGGGAAGAGGCTCTTCTCCCGATAAACATTCTGGAACTGAGGGCGATATTCAACGCGCTTCAGGCATGGCCTCAACTAGCTGCGGCCAAATTCATCAGATTTCAGTCGGACAACATCACGACTGTAGCTTACGTCAATCATCAAGGGGGAACAAGTAGTTCCCTAGCAATGACGGAGGTAACCAAAATAATCAGGTGGGCGGAGGATCACTTCTGCCATCTCTCAGCAATTCACATCCCAGGAGTAGACAACTGGGAGGCGGATTTTCTAAGTCGTCAGACTTTTCACCCGGGGGAGTGGGAACTCCACCCGGAAGTATTTGCCCAGCTGACTCGGCTATGGGGCACTCCAGAATTGGATCTGATGGCGTCCCGTCAGAACACCAAACTTCCTCTTTACGGGTCCAGGTCCTGGGATCCCCAGGCGGTACTGATAGATGCTCTAGCAGCGCTTTGGTCCTTCAATCTGGCCTATGTTTTTCCACCGTTTCCTCTCCTCCCTCGTCTGGTTGCCAGAATCAAGCAGGAGAGGGCTTCGGTGGTTCTGATAACGCCTGCGTGGCCACTAGGGCTGCAACTAACGATTATTTTCATAATCGATTAATCGGCCGATTATTTTTTCGATTAATCGACTAATCGGATAAAAAGAGAATCAATAATAGTTTTCTATGTTTGAAATAAAATCCACATAATGACTGTTACAAATATAATCTTCAGACTAAAATGTTACATTAACACAACTGTTTCTTCAATTTTTAAGCAGCAGAGCACAATTTTATAATTAAACAAAATAAACTGTTTGAAAAGAGGTAGGACTAGAAAGAGTTGGACTATCACTGTTAATAACATTCTGTTATTCACTCTTTCAGAAACTTTGCATTGAAATGCAAAAATCTCAACATGTCCACATGCTTCTGGCTAAGGCTGGTTCTCTGTTTGCAGCTATATTTCCTGCAGCAGAGAAAAGGCTGTTGAGGTGTATAAGTAGGGTTTTGCCAATTTCATTAAAGTGGGATATTTATCTTAGTTAGCTCTTCACCAATGCTAAGTGTTTTCTACCTTGGCAAGGGGCCTCTCAATAAAGTAACCCTCGACTTCATTGTAACATAAAAATATCTTGAATATCTATATGCAATGGTAAATAACCAGCTATAAGTTTAGGGGAAATATCTAGTCTGCTCTAAAAATAACGAATATACAACTTATAAAGGTTAAATCTGGTACATATTATCACAATTTATTAAAAATATAAAAAAACAAAATCAGAAGCGCTAAGGACTGTATATCAATAATAGGACAAAGCCTTACACATTTATTTATACAGTACATATAATCAGCAATAGCAAGCAATACGCTAATAATTGTGCAAACAGATAATAGTGCACATCAATTTAAATAACTCCCATCAATCTAGGGGCTAGGTGTAAACAACAAACTTGGCACTATATCATGAAAAGCATAGTTCCAAATAACCAGATTTAATATAAACAATCCAAATGATGACTATTATATCTGGGTTGCACATAAGCCAGGGGTAGTTGTAAACTTATACTTTCCTGAAATAGTGAAAAGTAGACGTCTGTAGATGTCTTTTAGGCTAAGGACATAACCATAAAACACAATACCAAGTGCAGGAGTTCATTGGAGTGAAGCAGCTGGTGTTGTGCACAGACCAACTAATTGCAAACCAACTTATCGATTATGAGATTCGTTGACAACTATTTTCATAATCGATTATTATCGATTATGACGTTTAGTTGTTGCAGCTCTAGTGGCCACACAGGACCTGGTATGCAGACCTAGTGGACATGTCATCTGTCCCACCATGGACACTACCAGTGAGACAGGACCTTCTAATTCAAGGTCCTTTCAAGCATCCAAATCTAATTTCTCTGCGTCTGACTGCTTGGAGATTGAACGCCTAATTCTATCAAAGCGTGGTCTCTCTGAGTCGTTTGATACCCTGATTCAGGCTAGAAAGCCTGTCACCAGGAAAATCTACCATAAGATTTGGCAAAAATATTTTTTGGTGTGAATCCAAAGGTTACTCATGGAGTAAGATTAGGATTCCCAGGATATTGTCTTTTCTCCAAGAAGGATTGGAGAAAGGATTATCAGCTAGTTCCTTAAAAGGACAGATATCTGCTTTGTCTATTCTTTTACACAAACGTCTGGCAGAGGTACCAGACGTTCAAACATTTAGTCGGGCTTTAGTCAGAATCAAGCCTGTTTATAGACCTGTGGCTCCGCCATGGAGTCTGAATTTAGTTCTTCCAGTTCTGCAAGGGGTTCCGTTTGAACCTTTTACATTCCGTAGATATTAAGCTTTTATCTTGGAAAGTTTTGTTTTTGGTAGCTATCTCTTCTGCTCGAAGAGTATCAGTTATCTGCTTTACAGTGTGATTCACCTTACCTGGTTTTCCATGCAGATAAGGTAGTTTTGCGTACCAAACCCGGTTTTCTTCCTAAGGTTGTGTCTAATAAGAATATTAACCAGGAAATCGTTGTTCAGTCTCAGTGTCCTAATCCTTCTTCGAAGAAGGAAAGTCTGTTACACAATCTTGATGCGTTTCGTGCTTTAAAGTTTTATTTACAAGCAACTAAGGATTTCAGACAAACACCTTCATTGTTAATCTATTCTGGTAAGAGGAGAGATCAGAAGGCGACTGCTACCTCTTTCCTTTTGGCTGAAAAGCATCATCCGTTTGGCCTATGAGACTGCTGGCCAGCAGCCTCCCAAAACAATTACTGCTCATTCTACCAGAGCAGTGGCTTCCACATGGGCTTTTAAAAATGAGGCTTCTATTGAACAGATTTGTAAGGCAGCGACTTGGTCTTCGCTGCATACTTTTTCCAAATTTTACAAATTCAATAATTTTGCTTCTTCGGAAGGCTATTTTTGGGAGAAAAGTTTTACAAGCAGTGGTTCCTTCCGTTTAAGGTACCTGTCTTGTTCCCTCCCTTCATCCATGTCCTAAAGCTTTGGTATTGGTATCCCACAAGTAAAGGATGAATCCGTGGACTCGATACATCTTAAAGAGAAAACAGAATTTATGCTTACCTGATAAATTACTTTCTCTTGTGATGTATCGAGTCCACGGCCCGCCCTGGCTATTGAGTCAGGTAGTGTTTTTGTTTAAACTACAGTCACCACTGAACCCTATGGTTTCTCCTTTTTCTTCCAAATCTTCGGTCGAATGACTGGGGGGTGGAGCTAGAGGGGGAGCTATATGGACAGCTCTGCTGTGTGCTCTCTTTGCCACTTCCTGTTGGGAAGGAGAATATCCCACAAGTAAAGGATGAATCACAAGAGAAAGTAATTTATCAGGTAAGCATAAATTCTGTTTTTTAAACGGTACCGGCGTTGTACTGTTTTTACCTCAGGCAGAATTTTGCCTGAGGCAGAATTTTGCCTGAGGTTTTTGATGATCTTAGCAGGTTGTAACTAAGGTCCACTGCTGTTCTCACACATAACTGAAGAGTATGGGAAAACTTCAGCTGGGGGAACGGCCTGCAGAATTAACTGCTCCGAGGTATGTTCAGTATATTTTTTTCTAGAGAGATAAGGTCTAGAAAATGCTGACAGTGCCTGATATATTTAAGGTTAGCCTGATTGCAGTGATTTAACAAACGACTGGCATCATGCTTGCAGTAAAGGGTAATATTCATGTTACTTGCTCTTATGGCCTAGTATGTAAAACGTTTGCATGATATATAAAGAACGTTTTTTACTAAGGGTGATAAATCTTTATTTGGGGCCTAGTTTTCCACATGGCTGACTAGATTTCTCCTAGGAGTAGTTATTTATGGCCTTTTCACTTTGAGTGCATGGTGGGAGGGGCCTATTTTCGCGCTCTAATTGCGCAGTAGTTTTTGCATTGAGACATCCAGCTTCCCTGAAGGAGTCCCCTGACATATTGGACCTCTGTAAAGGGTTTTTGTGCCTACAAAAGTCGTTTTATGGGAAGGTAGGAGCCATAGTAGAGCTGTGGCAGTTTGCTTGTGACTGTTATAACGGTTTTACCGTTTTTCTGCTTTGTTTTTGAGCCTGAGGGGTTCATCATCCTTTTGCAAGTGGCTGCAATGCTATTTTAGTCTATTATACACACTGTACAAATTTCGTAGAGTTAACTGCTTTTTTTCACTGTTTTGCAGTTTTTGTGTTTCTTTTTTTCCCTTAAAGGCACAGTACCGTTTTTTTATATTCTGCTTTTTCACGTCAATTAAAGTGTTTTCCAAGCTTGTTGGTCTCA
This sequence comes from Bombina bombina, assembly GCF_027579735.1. NCBI lineage: Eukaryota > Metazoa > Chordata > Amphibia > Anura > Bombinatoridae > Bombina > Bombina bombina. The sequence continues at coordinate 128,876,889 of NC_069510.1, forward strand.
TTACTAGTCTGTTAAACATGTCTGACATAGAGGAAACTCCTTGTTCATTATGTTTAGAAGCCATTGTGGAACCCCCTCTTAGAATGTGTACCAAATGCACTGATCTTACTATAAGTTATAAAGACCATATTCTGGCTTTAAAAGATTTATCACCAGAGGAAATTGACAAGGGGGAAGTTATGCCGACTAACTCTCCCCACGTGTCAGAGCCTATAACTCCCGCTCAAGGGATGCCAAGTACATCTAGCGCGCTCATTGCGTATACTTTACAAGACATGGCGGCAATTATGAATCATACCCTTACAGAGGTATTGTCCAAACTGCCAGGGTTACAAGGAAAGCTAGACAGCTCTGGGGCTAGAACAAATACAGAGCTCTCTGACGCTTTAGTAGCTATGTCTGATATACCCTCACAATGTGCAGAAGCTGAAGCAGGAGAGCTTCTATCTGTGGGTGATTTTTCTGACTCAGGGAAGACACTTCAACCTGATTCTGATATGTCTACATTTAAATTTAAGCTTGAACACCTCCGCGTGTTGCTCAGGGAGGTTTTAGCAACTCTGGATGACACTGACGCCATTGTAGTCCCAGAGAAATTGTGTAAATTGGATAAATACTATGCAGTGCCTGTTTACACTGATGTTTTTCCAATACCTAAGAGGTTTTCAGAAATTATTACTAAGGAATGGGATAGACAAGGTGTACCGTTCTCTCCCCCTCCTGTTTTTAAAACTATGTTTCCTATAGATGCCGCTACACGGGACTTGTGGCAAACTGTCCCTAAGGTGGAGGGAGCAATATCTACCCTAGCGAAGCGTACAACTATCCCTGTCGAGGACAGTTGTGCTTTTCTAGATCCAATGGACAAAAAATTAGTGGGTTACCTTAAGAAAATTTTTATTCAACAAGGTTTTATTCTCCAGCCCCCTGCATGCATTGCCCCTGTCACTGCTGCTGCGGCCTTCTGGTTTGAGTCTCTAGAAGAGGCTCTACAGGTAGAAACCCCATTGGATGATATCCTTGACAAGCTTAAAGCTCTTAAGCTAGCCAATTCATTTGTTTCTGACGCCGTTGTTCATTTAACCAAGCGAACGGCTAAGAACTCAGGTTTTGCTATTCAGGCGTGTAGGGCGCTATGGCTTAAATCCTGGTCAGCTGACGTTACTTCAAAGTCTAAGCTTCTCAACATTCCCTTCAAGGGGCAGACCCTATTCGGGCCTGGACTGAAGGAGATCATTTCTGATATTACTGGAGGAAAAGGTCACGCCCTTCCTCAGGATAGGTCCAACAAATTAAGGACCAACCAGACTAATTTTCGTTCCTTTCGAAACTTCAAGAGTGGCGCAGCTTCAACTTCCTCTAATACAAAACAAGAGGGAAATTTTGCCCAGTCCAAGTCGGTCTGGAGACCTAACCAGGCTTGGAACAAAGGAAACAGGCCAAAAAACCTGCTGCTGCTTCTAAGACAGCATGAAAGATCAGCCCCCGATCCGGAAACTGATCTAGTAGGGGGCAGACTTTGTCTCTTCGCCCAGACTTGGGCAAGAGATGTCCAGGATCCCTGGGCGTTGGAAATTGTGTCCCAGGGATATCTTCTGGACTTCAAAGCTTCTTCCCCAAAAGGGAGATTTTATCTCTCACAATTATCTGCAAACCAGATAAAGAGAGAGGCATTCTTACATTGTGTTCAAGACCTCCTAGTTATGGGAGTGATCCACCCAGTTCCAAAGGAGGAACAGGGGCAAGGTTTGTTCCCAAGAAAGAGGGAACCTTCAGACCAATCTTAGATCTCAAGATCCTAAACAAATTTCTCAGGGTCCCATCCTTCAAGATGGAGACTATTCGAACCATCCTACCTATGATCCAGGAGGGTCAATATATGACTACCGTGGACTTAAAGGATGCTTATCTTCACATTCCGATACACAAAGGTCATCATCGGTTTCTCAGGTTCGCCTTCCAAGACAGGCACTACCAGTTTGTTGCTCGTCCCTTTGGGTTAGCTACGGCACCAAGAATCTTTACGAAGGTTCTAGGGTCATTCCTAGCGGTCCTAAGGCCGCGGGGTATAGCAGTAGCCCCTTACCTAGACGACATTCTGATACAGGCGTCGAATTTTCAAATCGCCAGGTCCCATATGGACATTGTTCTGGCATTCCTGAGGTCTCATGGGTGTAAAGTGAATGAAGAAAAGAGTTCTTTATCCCCTCTCACAAGAGTTTCCTTCCTAGGAACTCTGATAGATTCTGTAGAAATGAAGATTTACCTGACAGAGGCCAGGTTGTCAAAACTTCTAAATTCCCGCCGTGTTCTTTATTCCACTTCTCGTCCTTCAGTGGCTCAGTGTATGGAAGTAATCGGCTTAATGGTAGCGACAATGGACATAGTGCCGTTTGCCCGCCTACATCTCAGACCGCTGCAACTCTGCATGCTCAGTCAGTGGAATGGGGATTACACAGATTTGTCCCCTCTACTAAATCTGGATCAAGAGACCAGGGATTCTCTTCTCTGGTGGCTATCTCGGGTCCATCTGTCCAAGGGTATGACCTTCCGCAGGCCAGATTGGACAATAGTAACGACAGAATCCAGTCTTTTGGGCTGGGGTGCATCTGGAACTCCCTGAAGGCTCAGGGCTCGTGGACTCAGGAGGAGGCTCTCCTTCCGATAAACATTCTGGAACTAAGAACGATATTCAATGCTCTTCAGGCTTGGCCTCAGCTATGGGCAGAGGTTCACTCTTGCCATCTATCAGCTATCCATATCCCAGGAGTAGAGATCTGGGAGGCGGATTTTCTAAGTCGGCAGACTTTTCATCCGGGGGTGTGGGAACTCCATCCGGAGGTGTTTGCACAGTTGATTCAACTTTGGGGCAAACCAGAACTGGATCTCATGGCGTCTCGTCAGAACGCCAAGCTTCCTTGTTACGGATCCAGGTCCAGGGATCCCAAGGCAGCGCTGATTGATGCTCTAGCAGCGCCTTGGTCCTTCAACCTGGCTTATGTGTTTCCACCGTTTCCTCTGCTCCCTCGTCAGATTGCCAAGATCAAGCAGGAGAGAGCTTCAGTGATTTTGATAGCACCTGCGTGGCCACGCAGGACTTGGTATGCAGATCTGGTGGACATGTCATCCTTTCCACCATGGACTCTACCGCTGAGACAGGACCTTCTACTTCAGGGTCCTTTCAACCATCCAAATCTAATTTCTCTGCGTCTGACTGCTTGGAGATTGAACGCTTGATTTTATCAAAACGTGGTTTCTCCGAGTCGGTCATTGATACCTTAAAGGGACAGTCTACACCAGAATTTTTATTATTTTAAAAGATAGATTAATCCCCTAGCAGGTAAAAAGGAACATTGGGAATAATTTAAAGGGGAGAAAGTTTTTGGGTGAACTGTCCCTTTAAACTGCTGGATTCATTGCTGTTGCTGAACCTGCCTGTCTGACTACTCTACCTGCCTTAAAGGGACAGTCTACACCAGAATTTTATTGTTTTAAAAGATAGATAATCCCTTTATTACCTATTCCCCAGTTTTGCATAACCAACACAGTTATAATAATATACTTTTAACCTCTGTGATTATCTTGTATCTAAGCCTCTGCAAACTGCCCCTTTATTTCAGTTATTTTGACAGACTTGCAGTCTAGCCAATCAGTGCCTGCTCCCAGATAACTTCACGTGCACTAGCACAGTGTTATCTATATGAAATACGTGAACTAACACCCTCTAGTGGTGAAAAACTGTTAAAATGCATTCTGAAAAGAGGTGGCCTTCAAGGTCTAAGAAATTAGTATATGAACCTCCTAGGTTAAGCTTTCAACTAAGAATACCAAGAGAACAAAGCAAAATTGGTGATAAAAGTAAATTGGAAAATTGTTTAAAATTACATGCTCTATCTGAATCATGAAAGTTTATTTTGGCCTAGACTGTCCCTTTAATTTAGGCTCGAAAGCCTGTCACCAGGAAAATCTATCATAAGATATGGTGTAAATATCTTCATTGGTGTGAATCCAAGGGTTACTCATGGAGTAAAGTCAGGATTCCTAGGATATTATCTTTTCTCCAAGAAGGATTGGAGAAGGGATTGTCGGCTAGTTCCTTAAAGGGACAGATTTCTGCTCTGTCTATTCTTTTGCACAAGCGTCTGGTGGATGTTCCAGACGTTCAGGCTTTTTGTCAGGCTTTAGTTAGAATTAAGCCTGTGTTTAAACCTGTTGCTCTGCCATGGAGTTTAAATTTAGTTCTTAAAGTTCTTCAAGGGGTTCCGTTTGAACCTCTGCATTTCATAGATATCAAGCTTTTATCTTGGAAAGTTCAGTTTTTGGTAGCTATCTCTTCGACTCGAAGAGTTTCAGAGTTATCTGCCTTACAGTGTGATTCCCCTTATCTGATCTTCCATGCAGATAAGGTAGTTTTGCGTACCAAACCTGGGTTTCTTCCTAAGGTGGCATACAATAAGAATATCAATCAAGAGATTGTTGTTCCGTCACTGTGTCCTAATCCTTCTTAATAGAAGGAACGTCTATTACACAATCTTGACGTGGTTCGTGCTTTAAAGTTTTATTTACAAGCTACTAAGGATTTTCGTCAAACATCTGCATTGTTTGTTGTCTACTCTGGACAGAGGAGAGGCCAAAAGGCTTCAGAAACTTCTCTTTCTTTTTGGTTAAGAAGTATAATCCGCTTAGCTTATGAGACTGCTGGCCAGCAGCCTCCTGAAAGAATTACAGCTCATTCCACTAGAGCGGTGGCTTCCACATGGGCTTTTAAAAATGAGGCTTCTGTTGAACAGATTTGTAAGGCGGCGACTTGGTCTTCGCTTCATACTTTTTCTAAATTCTACAAATTTTATACTTTTGCTTCTTCGGAGGCTATTTTTGGGAGAAAGGTCTTACAGGCAGTGGTGCCTTCCGTTTAAGCGCCTGCCTTGTCCCTCCCTTCATCCGTGTCCTATAGCTTTGGTATTGGTATCCCACAAGTAATGAATGAATCCGTGGACTGGATACACCTTACAAGAGAAAACAAAATGTATGCTTACCTGATAAATTTATTTCTCTTGTGGTGTATCCAGTCCACGGCCCGCCCTGTAATTTTAAGGCAGGTGTTTTTTATTTTTAAACTACAGTCACCACTGCACCCTATAGTTTCTCCTTTCTCTTGCTTGTCTTCGGTCAAATGACTGGTAGTGGCAGTTAGGGGAGGAGCTATATAGACAGCTCTGCTGTGGGTGATCCTCTTGCAGCTTCCTGTTGGGAAGGAGAATATCCCACAAGTAATGGATGAATCCGTAAACTGGATACACCACAAGAGAAATAAATTTATCAGGTAAGCATAAATTTTGTTTTTGTTCAGATGGTGTCAAGCGTGTGTGGCGTCAACCGGGTGAGTAGTACAAAGACAAGTGTGTCTTGCCTACAGTCAAGCATGGGGATGAGTGTCATGGTCTGGGCCTGCATGAGTGCTACCGGCACTGGGAAGCTACAGTTCATTGAGGGAACCATGAGTGCCAACATGTACTGTGATATACTGAAGCAGAGCATGATCCCCTCCCTTCGGAGACTGGGCCACAAGGCAGTATTCCAACATGACACCAAACACATTCAAGATGACCACTACCTTGCTAAAAAAGCTGAGGGTAAAGGTGATGGACTGGCCAAGTATGTCTCCAGACCTAAACCCTATTGAGCATCTGTGGGGCATCCTCAAATGGAAAGTGGGGGAGTGCAAGGTCTCTAACATCCACCAGCTCCGTGATGTTGTCATGGAGGAGTGGAAGAAGACTCCAATGGCAACCTGTGAAGCTCTGGTGAACTCCATGCCCAAGAGGGTAAAGGCAGTGCTGGAAAATAATGGTGGCCACCAAAATATTAACTCTTTGGGCCCAATTTAGACATTTCCACTTAGCGGTGTACTCACTTTTGTTGCCAACAGTTTAGACATTAATGGCTGTGTGTTGAGTTATTTTGAGGGGACAGCAAATTTACACTGTTATACAGGTTGTACACTCACTTCTTTACATTGTAGCAAAGTGTCATTTCTTCAGTGTTGTCACATGAAAAGATATAATAAAATATTTACAAAAATGTGAGGGGTGTACTCACTGATCTAGTTCCCCATTAAATAAACCGCTTTCTCTGTAAGGGTCTGATGATAAAAACCTCGTCTGCACAGAGAGAAATTATAAAAAATCTATTGCATCGTATAACTTGATCAAATGGCATTGAAGCTAAAAAGCTGACTAGACTCCATAGATGTTCTCACCAGAGAGTTTCAGATAATCAGGCCATAAGGGGCTCAAATGGCTGTGAGCTGTTTGCTGGATGTACAACTCCACTGACACATGTAGGTTCATACTGATCGTTGCTTATTACTTTCTGTCTTGTGTTTTGCAGATAGTGGTGGAATGCCCGAGAGGCCCTGTGTACTGACTGGAGCACCAGAAAGTATAGAGTAAGTGTGATAATTCTGCCTCTTTCCTGTGATGCATTTCTCTGCAGGTTGCCCAGTGTCATCTATCATCCCTAGAAATCCCCAGCATGACAAGCTCTGTATAGAAGTCCTACTAGTATGAGTAGCGTTCTTTCTTGCAATCCCAGTCTGCTGCTAGTTGCTGATCTAAAATTACTATGTTGTAAAGTATAATCTCACTCCGATCTCTTCCCCCTATTTTAATTTCCCAAAAACTACAATCTCTCACACTTTTTTGCTTGGTGAACGAACACAAAAGTCTTTGAAGGTATCACTGCAGGCAGAGGTGATGCTTTTTTATGCCCACCCTCTCAAATCGGACAGTTTAGTGAGAGCTGGCATTGGACACGCATCATCCTTATTTCCAGACTCTCAAGATTACTGGTTTCCTTACACCCCAGCTAGTATCCTGAGTTTTAAAGCTATTCCGAAACCACCTCACTTTTGCCAGGCTGCTGTGTACTCTGAGCTGGAATAAGTGTTGGTGCCACCTGCATATTACCCAGCAAGTAAAAGAAAGAAAAAAATATTTCTATCTCTACCATCTATCTCTATCCATATCTATCTACCTAAATATCTATATATATATATATATATATATATATATATATATAGATAGATAGATAGATATACAGGTGGCCCTCGTTTTACAACGGTTCAATTTACACCGTTTCAGAATAACAACCTTTTTTTCCAGTCATGTGACTGCTATTGAAAAGCATTGAGAAGCAGTGCATTTATTAAAATAGCCAGTAGGTGGAGCTGTTCTCTTGTGTTGCAGCAAAGCCAAGCAAGCTGAAATTAATAGGTTTAACCAGACCTGAGCTATCGAGCAGATTTCAAAGGAACAAGATCTTCCCGTCTATAACTCAGTCCAGATTGGAATGCATAGAAAGAACTGTTTGCAGAAAAATGCAAGTGAAGTCTGTGTTGTGTGATTATTTTATTAGTTTTATAATGCTGTTTAGCAAATGTTTTTGTTCATTTAACTTAGTTTAATTATATATTCTGTGTTGTGTGATTATTTTATTAGGTTTATAATGCTGTCTAGCATTTAAAGTCTTCATTTCAAAGCTTTAAAAATAATGTATTAGGTGTTACTTATGACAATTTTGAGAGGGGCCTGGAACCTATCTTCCTAACTTCCCATTGACTTACATTATAAACTGGGTTTCAATTTACAACGGTTTCGATTTACAACCATTCCTTCTGGAACCTAACCCCGGCGTAAACTGAGGGCTACCTGTGTGTGTGTGTGTATATATATATATATATATATATATATATATATATATATATATATATATATATATATACATACACATACACACATACACACACACATACACACACACACTGGATATAAAAAGTCTACACACCCCTGTTAAAATGTCAGGTTTCTGTGATGTAAAAAAAATTCAGAACTTTTTCCACCTTTAATGTGACCTATAAACTACACAACTCAATTGAAAAACAAACTGAAATCTTTAGGGTGGAGGGAAGTAAACAAAAAAAAAACTAAAATAACTGGGGATGTAGCTGTGTTCAGAATTAAGCAATCACATTCAAAATCATGTTAAATCGGAGTCAGCATACACCTGCCATAATTTAAAGTGCCTCTGATTAACCCTGAATAAAGTTCAGCTGTTATAGTAGGTCTTTCCTGACATTTTCTTAGTCACGTCCTACACAAAAGCCATGGTCTGTCCGCAGAAAGCTTCCAAAGCATCAGAGAGATCTCATTGTTAAAAGGTATCAGTCAGGAGAAGGGTACAAAAGAATTTCCAAGGCATTAGATATACCATGGAACACAGTTAAGACAGTCATCATCGAACCCAAAGCATGCATCCAAATCAACAAAGGAATGGCTTCACCAGAAGAAGATTAAAGTTTTGGAATAGCCCAGCCAGAGCCCAGACCTGAATCTAATCGAAAATCTGTGGGGTGATCTGAAGAAGGCTGTGCACAGGAGATGGCCTCGCATTCTGACAGATTTAGAGTGTTTTTGCAAAGAAGAGTGGGCAAATCTTGCCAAGTCAAAATGTGCCATGCTGAAAAACTCATGCTCAAAAAGACTGAGTGCTGTAATAAAATCAAAAGGTGCTCCAACAAAGTATTAGTTTAAGGGTGTAACCATATTATTTTATTTTTTTTATTTTTAAAGACACGATGAGTCCACGGATTTCATCCTTGTGGGATTTCACCTCCTGGTCAGCAGGAGGAGGCAAAGAACACCACAGCAGAGCTGCTATATATAGCTCCTCCCTTCCCTCCCATTCCAGTCATTCTCTTTGCCTACGTTAGTGATAGAAAATGGTAAAGTCATGTGTTAGATTAGATTCTTCAATCAAGAGTTTATTATTTTTTAAAGTAGTGCCAGAGAGTGCTACTTTGTCCTAGGTTGTAGCCGTAGTCCATATCAGTCTCTACAGGAGAGCTTTTGGTGGCTTTAAAGCAATGGGAGCTTGTGGGACATAATTCTCACTACGCCTCCCATATACTGATGCTGCCCTTACACTGAAAACCTGAAGGATATTTACTCAGGACTTACGTTTACTTGCAGGTCCATAGGAGGGAGAGGACCTCCTAAACCTGGCAACTGCCTTGCAGCCAGGCAGAAGATGAGGCAAGTGCTGACTTTATTTCTGGGGGTATAAGTGACTACTCGGAAAAAGTTTGGGCACTTTAATGTTTTATAGACCTCATTGTGAAGGAGATAGATGTCCTAGTGTATTAAGGGAAACAATCTGGGCAGATTGGATGCAAGCACTGGGGCTATAGGCGGTTTTGACGCAGGCACTAGGGCTAAAATGTATCAGGTGACATTGTTTCTCCCAGCGGTTACATGTCTATTATAACTGACCGGGATATTACATATTTAAAACAGTGAGCAGAGAGGTTCAGTGTGAGGGTGTTACGCGGTAACTTTTTAGCCAGCAGCTATCCGACAAAGCTGATAGTCTGCTTATGGTTCCCTGGGGCTTATTTTGCAAGTAAATGGCGACCGGGAACTGCATATTCAAACACCCACGATGGGCGGAGCTTGTGATGGCGCCAAATTGGTTGCGTGCCTTCTCTAATACTTCCGGTTATCGGAAGACAGGGGTAGATGTCTGCGCTTGGAGTTATGTGATCACTTAGTCATTTAGCGAAGTGCACCCCTTGTGGGTTTACTACTGCTCACAGAAGTGGATATGTGGAGTATATGCCTAAATGTATGTCAGCTGTTGACTGATCAGTATACATCGCTTCCACTGACTCAATTTGTGCACATGAGCTAACATACTGGGTTAGCTGAGGTGTAGAGTTTTTTTTTCTCTAATTCTCTTATTCCTTCTCAACCTTTTCTGCTCACAGTAATGTTAAAAGATGAAGTCTTTACATGATTAATCATATTTTATTTGTTCCCTATGCTGTTAGAGAACTGCTACTTAAACAAGTTTCTCTTTTACATAATTAATCATCCTTTATCTGTTTCCTTATGTTGTTGGGGAACTGCCACACAAATAAAAGAATTTTCTCTTTACTATTTAATGAGACAGTAACGGTTCTTTATGTGTTACAAAAGTTAAGACTTTTGCTTGATCATTTTTTATCTGTTTTCTATATTGTAAGAGAACTGACACTTACATACCAAAGTTTCTCTTTAACTTTAAAGTGACAATAACGGTTTTTATATAGCCATCTCATACAGTGCCCTGCATTTTCCACCTGGAATTTCTTGTCTAGACATTGCTTCCTAAGGTTGTTTAAGCGATCTCTGATACGTTGTCTGTGTTTTTCCCATGATATGGGAAAACACTTGAGGATTAGTATTTAAGTAGCTATTCCGAATTTTCTTCTCTGAAGCCTGAAGAGAAGGATTCTTCGGTTATATTTAGGGGGAAAATCCTTTGCTTGATACTGAAGTGTTTTTCTTTCAGTTTAAATTTGAACACCTCCGTTTGTTAATTTGGGAGGTCTTTGTTTTCCCTGGACGCCACCGACATCACAGGCGTATTCAGTCCTAATAAATCCAGTAACCTTTACAAGGATGATTGAAAGGTTAGGGAGAAATTGGGTTTCCCCTTTTTTCCCCAATGATTTCAGACTCTATCAATGGGTCTTGTCAATATACCCAGGGATTGGGTGTATGTCAGAATTGCCTCAGGACCGCAGAGCGTTTGATGATAGATATTGGTCTGCGTATGCCTCATCTGAGTATAGACTTTTCGTGATTCCCTACAAGGGAAGGACCTTGTTTGGACCTGTTTTAACGGAAATTATCTCTGATATTTTGAGAGGTGAGGGTCATTCCTTCCCTCCGGATAAGAAAGCTGTCCTAATTTTACTGTTGACCCAGTCAAGCTTGGAATAGGGGAAAGCAATCCAAGAATCTTGCTGGTGAATCAAAGTCAGCATGACAGGCCTGTCCCTAATCCAGGGGATTTGATATCCCAGGGATACAAAATAGAGTTCAGGACCTTTTCTCCCAGGGACAGGTTTTTGTTTTCAAGATTATATGCAGTAGAAGAGGTGTTCTTCCTTTGCGTAAGAAACCTCTCTGGCATGGGAGTGATGGTTCCTGTTCGGTTTCAGGACCAGGGTCTGGGATTTTCTCCCAACTTGTTTGTGGTTCCCAATTCAGAGGGAGCCTTCAGACCTATTTTAGATCTCAAAGGTCTAAACAAATTTCAGAGTACTGTCCTCAGATGGGAACTATCGTTCCATTCTACCTTTGATCCAAGAGGGTCAATTTAATCAACCTTGGAATTAAAGGATGTAAATATCTGCATGTTCCTATTCACGGGATCACAAGTTTCTAGGGTTTGCCTTCCTAGAACAAACACTGCCGATTTGTGGCTCTTCCCTTTTGGTCTTGCCACAGCCCCCAGAATTTTTTCAGGGTTCTGGGATCACTGTTGACGGTGCTTTGGTTAAGAGGTATTGCACTGGCGCCCTATCTGGACGACATCCTAGTCCAGGCGCCAACCTTACAACAAGCAAGATCCCACACGGACACGGTGTTCTCCTTCCTGTGGTTTCACAAGTGGAAGGTAAATTTGGGTGAGAGTTACTTAGTCCCAAAGACAAGGGTTACTTCTTGGGAAACTTAATAGATTCCCTATCAATTATGTTTTCTGACAGGTTTTTGTTTCTTGTTTACCCTTCAGTCCACTCCGTGGCCATCAGTGGCTCGGTGCATGGAATTATTCGGGCTGATGGTAGCGGCAGTGGACATTATCCCATTTGCTCGGTTCCATCTGAGATCTCTGCGTGTTCAGGCAATGGAGTGGAGATTATGTCGATTTGTCTCCTAAGAATATGCAGGAGATGAGGGATTTTCTTCAATGACGGTTGTCTCTGGATTATCTTTCCCAGGGAATCTGCTTTCGCAGACCATCTTGGGTAATTGTGTCAACACATGCCAGCCTTCTAGGAGGGGGAGCAGTCTGGGGTTCACTAATGTCCCAGGGAGTGTGGACTCAGTCGGAGTCTGTTCTTTCTATAAACTTCCTGGAGCTGAGAGCGATCTTGAATGCTCTTCTGGCTTGGCCTCAGTTAGCCTCGTTCCAGTTTATCAGGTTGCAGTCGGACAACATAACTTCAGTGAACTGACAGGGAGGAACGAGGAGTTCCTTAGCGATGAGAGGTAACCAAGATAATTCAGTGGGCGGAGGCCCATGCTTGTTGCCTGTTGGAGATCCACATCCCAGGGGTGGACAACTGTGAGGCGGACTTTCTGAACAGGCAGACCTTTCATCCGGAGGAGTGGAAATTCCATCCGGAAGTGTTTTCCAGCTTGATTCTCAGGTGGGGTCAGCCGGAATTGGATCTTATGGCATCTTGACAGAATGCCAAACTCCCGAGATACGGGTCGAGGTCCAGTGACCCCCAGGCGGTTCCTTGGACCTTCGGTCTAGCATATCTATTTCTTTCATGTAATTAGCAAGAGTCCATGAGCTAGTGACGTATGGGATATACATTCCTACCAGGAGGGGCAAAGTTTCCCAAACCTCAAAATGCCTATAAATACACCCCTCACCACACCCACAATTCAGTTTTACAAACTTTGCCTCCTATGGAGGTGGTGAAGTAAGTTTGTGCTAGATTCTACGTTGATATGCGCTCCGCAGCAAGTTGGAGCCCGGTTTTCCTCTCAGCGTGCAGTGAATGTCAGAGGGATGTGAGGAGAGTATTGCCTATTTGAATGCAGTGATCTCCTTCTACGGGGTCTATTTCATAGGTTCTCTGTTATCGGTCGTAGAGATTCATCTCTTACCTCCCTTTTCAGATCGACGATATACTCTTATTTATATACCATTACCTCTGCTGATTTTCGTTTCAGTACTGGTTTGGCTTTCTACAAACGTGTAGATGAGTGTCCTGGGGTAAGTAAATCTTATTTTCTGTGACACTCTAAGCTATGGTTGGGCACTTTATTTATAAAGTTCTAAATATATGTATTCAAACATTTATTTGCCTTGACTCAGAATGTTCAACATTCCTTATTTTCAGACAGTCAGTTTCATATTTGGGATAATGCATTTGAATCAATCATTTTTTCTTACCTTAAAAATTTGACTTTTTTTCCCTGTGGGCTGTTAGGCTCGCGGGGGCTGAAAATGCTTCATTTTATTGCGTCATTTTTGGCGCTGACTTTTTTGGCGCAAAAAATCTTTTCTGTTTCCGGCGTCATACGTGTCGCCGGAAGTTGCATCATTTTTTGACGTCCTTTTGCGCCAAAAATGTCGGCGTTCCGGATGTGGCGTCATTTTTGGCGCCAAAAAGCATTTAGGCGCCAAACAATGTGGGCGTATTATTTGGCGCCAAAAAATATGGGCGCCGCTTTTGTCTCCACATTATTTCAGTCTGATTTTTTCTTTGCTTCTGGTTACTAGAAGCTTGTTTATTGGCATTTTTTCCCATTCCTGAAACTGTCATTTAAGGAATTTGATCAATTTTGCTTTATATGTTGTTTTTTCTCTTACATATTGCAAGATGTCTCACGTTGCATCTGAGTCAGAAGATACTTCAGGAAAATCGCTGTCTAGTGCTGGAACTACCAAAGCTAAGTGTATCTGCTGTAAACTTTTGGTAGCTATTCCTCCGGCTGTTGTTTGTATTAATTGTCATGACAAACTTGTTAAAGCAGATAATATTTCCTTTAGTAATGTACCATTGCCTGTTGCAGTTCCCTCAACATCTAAGGTGCAGAATGTTCCTGATAACATAAGAGATTTTGTTTCTGAATCCATCAAGAAGGCTATGTCTGTTATTTCTCCTTCTAGGAAACATAAAAAATCTTTTAAAACTTCTCTCTCTACAGATGAATTTTTAAATGAACATCATCATTCTGATTCTGATGACTCTTCTGGTTCAGAGGATTCTGTCTCAGAGATTGATGCTGATAAATCTTCATATTTATTTAAAATGGAATTTATTCGTTCTTTACTTAAAGAAGTACTAATTGCTTTAGAAATAGAGGATTCTGGTCCTCTTGATACTAATTCTAAACGTTTAGATAAGGTGTTTAAATCTCCTGTGGTTATTCCAGAAGTTTTTCCTGTTCCTAATGCTATTTCTGAAGTAATTTCCAGAGAATGGGATAAATTGGGTAATTCATTTACTCCTTCTAAACGTTTTAAGCAATTATATCCTGTGCCGTCTGACAGATTAGAATTTTGGGACAAAATCCCTAAAGTTGATGGGGCTATTTCTACCCTTGCTAAACGTACTATTATTCCTACGTCAGATGGTACTTCGTTTAAAGATCCTTTAGATAGGAAAATTGAATCCTTTCTAAGAAAAGCTTATCTGTGTTCAGGTAATCTTCTTAGACCTGCTATATCTTTGGCTGATGTTGCTGCAGCTTCAACTTTTTGGTTGGAGACTTTAGCGCAACAAGTAACAGATCATGATTCTCATAATATTATTCTTCTTCTTCAGCATGCTAATAATTTTATCTGTGATGCCATTTTTGATATTATCAGAGTTGATGTCAGGTTTATGTCTCTAGCTATTTTAGCTAGAGGAGCTTTATGGCTTAAAACTTGGAATGCTGATATGGCTTCTAAATCAACTCTACTTTCCATTTCTTTCCAGGGTAACAAATTATTTGGTTCTCAGTTGGATTCCATTATCTCAACTGTTACTGGTGGGAAAGGAACTTTTTTACCACAGGATAAAAAAATCTAAGGGTAAAAACAGGGCTAATAATCGTTTTCGTTCCTTTCGTTTCAACAAAGAACAAAAGCCTGATCCTTCATCCTCAGGAGCAGTTTCAGTTTGGAAACCATCTCCAGTCTGGAATAAATCCAAGCCTTCTAGAAAGACAAAGCCTGCTTCTAAGTCCACATGAAGGTGCGGCCCTCATTCCAGCTCAGCTGGTAGGGGGCAGGTTACGTTTTTTCAAAGAAATTTGGATCAATTCTGTTCACAATCTTTGGATTCAGAACATTGTTTCAGAAGGGTACAGAATTGGTTTCAAGATGAGACCTCCTGCAAAGAGATTTTTTCTTTCCCGTGTCCCAGTAAATCCAGTGAAAGCTCAAGCATTTCTGAATTGTGTTTCAGATCTAGAGTTGGCTGGAGTAATTATGCCAGTTCCAGTTCTGGAACAGGGGATGGGGTTTTATTCAAATCTCTTCATTGTACCAAAGAAGGAGAATTCCTTCGGACCAGTTCTGGATCTAAAAATATTGAATCGT
This sequence comes from Bombina bombina, assembly GCF_027579735.1. Taxonomy (NCBI): domain Eukaryota; kingdom Metazoa; phylum Chordata; class Amphibia; order Anura; family Bombinatoridae; genus Bombina; species Bombina bombina. The sequence continues at coordinate 128,892,045 of NC_069510.1, forward strand.
TATGTAAGGATACCAACGTTCAAAATGGTAACTGTAAGGACTATCTTGCCTTTTGTTCAGCAAGGGCATTATATGTCCACAATAGATTTACAGGATGCTTATCTGCATATTCCGATTCATCCAGATCACTTTCAGTTCCTGAGATTCTCTTTTCTGGACAAGCATTACCAGTTTGTGGCTCTGCCGTTTGGCCTAGCTACAGCTCCAAGAATTTTTACAAAAGTTCTCGGTGCCCTTCTGTCTGTAATCAGAGAACAGGGTATTGTGGTATTTCCTTATTTGGACGATATCTTGGTACTTGCTCAGTCTTTACATTTAGCAGAATCTCATACGAATCGACTTGTGTTGTTTCTTCAAGATCATGGTTGGAGGATCAATTTACCAAAAAGTTCATTGATTCCTCAGACAAGGGTAACTTTTCTGGGTTTCCAGATAGATTCAGTGTCCATGACTCTGTCTTTAACAGACAAGAGACGTCTAAAATTGATTTCAGCTTGTTGAAACCTTCAGTCACAATCATTCCCTTCGGTAGCCTTATGCATGGAAATTCTAGGTCTTATGACTGCTGCATCGGACGCGATCCCCTTTGCTCGTTTTCACATGCGACCTCTTCAGCTCTGTATGCTGAATCAATGGTGCAGGGATTACACAAAGATATCTCAATTAATATCTTTAAAACCGATTGTACGACACTCTCTAACGTGGTGGACAGATCACCATCGTTTAATTCAGGGGGCTTCTTTTGTGCTTCCGACCTGGACTGTAATTTCAACAGATGCAAGTCTCACAGGTTGGGGAGCTGTGTGGGGATCTCTGACGGCACAAGGAGTTTGGGAATCTCAGGAGGTGAGATTACCGATCAATATTTTGGAACTCCGTGCAATTTTCAGAGCTCTTCAGTCTTGGCCTCTTCTGAAGAGAGAATCGTTCATTTGTTTTCAGACAGACAATGTCACAACTGTGGCATACATCAATCATCAAGGAGGGACTCACAGTCCTCTGGCTATGAAAGAAGTATCTCAAATTCTGGTTTGGGCGGAATCCAGCTCCTGTCTAATCTCTGCGGTTCATATCCCAGGTATAGACAATTGGGAAGCGGATTATCTCAGTCGCCAAACGTTACATCCGGGCAAATGGTCTCTTCACCCAGAGGTATTTCTTCAGATTGTTCAAATGTGGGGACTTCCAGAAATAGATCTGATGGCCTCTCATCTAAACAAGAAACTTCCCAGGTATCTGTCCAGATCCAGGGATCCTCAAGCGGAAGCAGTGGATGCATTGTCACTTCCTTGGAAGTATCATCCTGCCTATATCTTTCCGCCTCTTGTTCTTCTTCCAAGAGTAATCTCCAAGATTCTGAAGGAATGCTCGTTTGTTCTGCTGGTAGCTCTGGCATGGCCTCACAGGTTTTGGTATGCGGATCTTGTCCGGATGGCCTCTTGCCATCCGTGGACTCTTCCGCTACGACCAGACCTTCTGTCGCAAGGTCCTTTTTTCCATCAGGATCTCAAATCCTTAAATTTAAAGGTATGGAGATTGAACGCTTGATTCTTAGTCAAAGAGGTTTCTCTGACTCTGTGATTAATACTATGTTACAGGCTCGTAAATCTGTATCCAGAGAGATATATTATAGAGTCTGGAAGACTTATATTTCTTGGTGTCTTTCTCATCATTTTTCTTGGCATTCTTTTAGAATTCCAAGAATTTTACAGTTTTCTTCAGGATGGTTTAGATAAAGGTTTGTCCGCAAGTTCCTTGAAAGGACAAATCTCTGCTCTTTCTGTTCTTTTTCACAGAAAGATTGCTAATCTTCATGATATTCATTGTTTTGTACAAGCTTTGGTTCGTATAAAACCTGTCATTAAGTCAATTTCTCCTCCTTGGAGTTTGAATTTGGTTCTGGGGGCTCTTCAAGCTCCTCCGTTTGAACCTATGCATTCATTGGACATTAAATTACTTTCTTGGAAAGTTTTGTTCCTTTTGGCAATCTCTTCTGCCAGAAGAGTTTCTGAATTATCTGCTCTTTCTTGTGAGTCTCCTTTTCTGATTTTTCATCAGGATAAGGCAGTGTTGCGAACTTCTTTTGAATTTTTACCTAAAGTTGTGAATTCCAACAACATTAGTAGAGAAATTGTGGTTCCTTCATTATGTCCTAATCCTAAGAATTCTAAGGAGAAATCGTTACATTCTTTGGATGTTGTTAGAGCTTTGAAATATTATGTTGAAGCTTCTAAGTCTTTCCGAAAGACTTCTAGTTTATTTGTTATCTTTTCCGGTTCTAGAAAAGGCCAGAAAGCTTCTGCCATTTCTTTGGCATCTTGGTTGAAATCTTTAATTCATCTTGCCTATGTTGAGTCGGGTAAAACTCCGCCTCAAAGGATTACAGCTCATTCTACTAGGTCAGTTTCTACTTCCTGGGCGTTTAGGAATGAAGCTTCGATTGATCAGATTTGCAAAGCAGCCACTTGGTGCTCTTTGCATACTTTTACTAAATTCTACCATTTTTATGTATTTTCTTCTTCTGAAGCAGTTTTTGGTAGAAAAGTACTTCAGGCATCGGTTTCAGTTTGAATCTTCTGCTTATGTTTTTCATTAAACTTTATTTTTGGGTGTGGATTATTTTCAGCAGGAATTGGCTGTCTTTATTTTATCCCTCCCTCTCTAGTGACTCTTGCGTGGAAAGATCCACATCTTGGGTAATCATTATCCCATACGTCACTAGCTCATGGACTCTTGCTAATTACATGAAAGAAAACATAATTTATGTAAGAACTTACCTGATAAATTCATTTCTTTCATATTAGCAAGAGTCCATGAGGCCCACCCTTTTTTGTGGTGGTTATGATTTTTGTATAAAGCACAATTATTCCAATTCCTTATTTTATATGCTTTCGCACTTTTTTATCACCCCACTTCTTGGCTATTCGTTAAACTGAATTGTGGGTGTGGTGAGGGGTGTATTTATAGGCATTTTGAGGTTTGGGAAACTTTGCCCCTCCTGGTAGGAATGTATATCCCATACGTCACTAGCTCATGGACTCTTGCTAATATGAAAGAAATTAATTTATCAGGTAAGTTCTTACATAAATTATGTTTTCCTCTGTTTGCTCTTCTTCCTCAGGTCATTGCTCGGATCAAGCAGGAGAGGGCATCAGTGATCCTCATTGCACCGGCCTGGCCTCGCAGGATTCGGTATGGGGATCTGGTGGACATGTCATCTGTCACCTTGGAGACTTCAGTTGCGGAAGGCCCTTCTAATTCAAGGGTCCTTCCTTCACCCACATCTAATTTCTCTGAAGCTGACTGCTTGGAGATTTAACGCTTAATCCTATCCAAGCAGGAGTTTTCTGATTTGGTCATAGAGACCATGATCCAGGCTCGTAAACCTGTGACAAGAAAGCTTTACCATAAGATATGGCGTAAATATCTTTATTGGTATGAATCCAAGGGCTACTCATGGAGTAGTTAGGATTCCCAGAGTTTTGTCTTTTTCTCCAAGAAGGATTGGAGAAGGGTTTATCGGCAAGTTCCCTTAAGGGTCAGATATCCGCCTTGTCTATTTTGTTACATAAACGACTGGCGGATGTCCAAGATGTTCAATCCTTTTGTAAGGCTTTGGTTAGAATCAGGCCTGTATTTAAACCAATTACTCCTTCATGGAGTCTGAATTTAGTTCTCAAAGTTCTTCAAGGGGTTCCGTTTGAGCCTATGCATTCCCTAGATATTAAGTTGTTATCTTGGAAAGTTTTGTTTCTTCAGCCCGAAGAGTGTCTGATTTTTTGGCATTACAATACAATTCTCCTTACCTTATTTTTCATTCGGATAAGGTAGTTTTACGTACTAACCTAGGGTTTCTTCCTAAGGTTGTTTCAAACAGGAACATTAATCAGGAAATTGTGGTTCCTTCCTTGTGTCCTAATCCATCTTCTCCAAAGGAACGTCTTTTGCACAACTTGGACATGGTCCGTGCTTTACAATTTTATTTACAAGCGACTAAGGACTTTCGTCAGTCGTCTTTGTCGTTTTCTCTGGGAAACGTAAGGGTCGAAAAGCTACGGCTAGGTCTTTCTTTTTGGCTGAAGAGTATCATCCGTTTTGCATATGAGACTGCTGGACAGCAGCCTCCTGAAAGAGTTGCGTATCATTCCACTAGGGCTGTTGCTTCCTCATGGGCATTCAAAAATAAAGCTTCTGTAGAACAGATTTGCAAGGCTGCAACTTGGTCTTCTCTTCACACTTTTTCTAAATTTGATACTTTTGCCTCGGCCAAGGCTGTTTTTCGGAGAAAGGTTCTTCAAGCAGTGGTGCCTTCTGTTAAAGGTTCCATGTCTTGTCCCTCCCTTATCATCCGTATACTCTAGCTTTAGTATTGTATCCCACAAGTAAGGATGAAATCCATGGACTCACTGTGTCTTTAAAAAGAAAAGAAAATTTATGCTTACCTGATAAATGTGTCTCTCTTTAGACACAATGAGTCCACGTCCCACCCTGTTCTGAGACAGGTTGTTATTTTTTGTAAACTTCAGACACCTCTGCACCTTGGCTTTTCCTTTCTCTTCCTAACTTCGGTTGAATGACTGGAGTGGGAGGGAAGTTAGGAGCTATATATAGCAGCTCTGCTGTGGTGCTCTTTGCCACCTCCTGCTGACCAGGAGGTGAAATCCCACAAGTAAGGATGAAATCCGTGGACTCATCGTGTCTAAAAAGAAACCAATTTATCAGGCAAGCATAAATTTTCTTTTTACTTCCCTTCACCTAAATATATATATATAAATAATTTCAGAACATTTTCCACCTTTAATGTGACCTATAAACTGTACAACTCAATTGAAAAGCAAACTGAAATCTTTTAGGTAAAGGGAAATAAAAATAAAAAACTAAAATAATATGGTTGCATAAGTGTGAACACCCTTAAACTAATACTTTATTAAAGCACCTTATTACAGCCCTCAGTCTTTTTGGGTATGAGTTTTTCAGCATGGCACATCTTGACTTGGCAAGATCTGCCCACTCTTCTTTGCAAAAACACTCTAAATCTGTCAGAATGCGAGGGCATCTCCTGTGCACAGCCCTCTTCAGATCACCCCACAGATTTTGAATTGGATTCAGGTCTGGGCTCTGGCTGGGCCATTTCAAAACTTGATTCTTCTTCTGGTGAAGCCATTCCTTTGTTGATTTGAATGTATGCTTTGGGTCGTTGTCATGCTGAAAGATGAAGTTCCTCTTCATGTTCAGCTTTCTAGGAGAAGCCTGAAGGTTTTGTGCCAATATTGTCTGGTATTTGGAACTGTTAATTATTCCCTCTACCTTGACTTAGGCCCCAGTTCCAGCTGGAGAAAAACAGCCCCAAAGCATGATGCTGCCACCACCATGCTTCACTGTGGGTATGGTGTTCTTTTGGTGATATGCAGTGTTGTTTTTGCACCAAACATATCTTTTGGAATTATGGCCAAAAAGTTCAACTTTGGTTTCATCAGACCAGAACACCTTTTGCAACATGCTTTTGGGAGACTTCAGATGTGTGTTTGCAAAATTTAGCCTTGCTTGGATGTTTTTTTTTTTTTTTTGTAAGAAAAGGCTTGTCTTGCCGCTCTACCCCATAGCCCAGACATATGAAGAATACGGGCGATTGTTGTCACATGTACCACACAGCCAGTACTTGACAGATATTCCTGCAGCTCCTTTAATGTTGCTGTAGGCCTCTTGGCAGCCTCCCAGACCAGTTTTCTTCTCGTCTTTTCATCAATTTTGGAGGGACATCCAGTTCTTGGTAATGTCACTGTTGCACCATATTTTCATCACTGTGTTCCATGGTATATCTAATGCCTTGGAAATTCCTTTGTACCCTTCTCCTGACTGATACCTTTTAACAATGAGATCCCTCTGATGCTTTAGACCATGGCTTTTGCTGTAGGACGCGACTAACAAAATGTCAGGAAAGACCAACTAGAGCAGCTGAACTTTTTTGGGGTTAATCAGAGGCACTTTAAATGATGACAGGTGTGTACTGACTCCTATTTAACATGATTTTGAATGTGATTGCTTAATTCTGAACACAGCTACATCCCCAGTTATAAAACGGTGTTCACACTTATGCAACCATATTATTTAATTTTTTTATTCCCTTTACCTAAAAGATTTCAGTTTGTTTTTCAATTGAGTTGTACAGTTTATAGGTCACATTAAAGGTGGAAAAAGTTCTGAAATGATTTCTTTTCAGAGTGTGTATATATATATATATATATATATATATATGTATGTGTGTATTTATTTATATATATATATATATATATATATACATGTGTGTGTGTGTATGTATGTATGTATATGTGTGTGTGTATATATATATATATATGTATATGTGTATATATATGTATATGTGTATATATAACATAATTTATGCTTACCTGATAAATTCCTTTCTTCTGTTGTGTGATCAGTCCACGGGTCATCATTACTTCTGGGATATAACTCCTCCCCAACAGGAAATGCAAGAGGATTCACCCAGCAGAGCTGCATATAGCTCCTCCCCTCTACGTCAGTCCCAGTCATTCGACCAAGAATCAACGAGAAAGGAGTAACCAAGGGTGAAGTGGTGACTGGAGTATAATTTAAAAGATATTTACCTGCCTTAAAACAGGGCGGGCCGTGGACTGATCACACAACAGAAGAAAGGAATTTATCAGGTAAGCATAAATTATGTTTTCTTCTGTTATGTGTGATCAGTCCACGGGTCATCATTACTTCTGGGATACCAATACCAAAGCAAAAGTACACGGATGACGGGAGGGATAGGCAGGCTCATTATACAGAAGGAACCACTGCCTGAAGAACCTTTCTCCCAAAAATAGCCTCCGAAGAAGCAAAAGTGTCAAATTTGTAAAATTTGGAAAAAGTATGAAGCGAAGACCAAGTTGCAGCCTTGCAAATCTGTTCAACAGAGGCCTCATTCTTAAAGGCCCAAGTGGAAGCCACAGCTCTAGTGGAGTGAGCTGTAATTCTTTCAGGAGGCTGCTGTCCAGCAGTCTCATAGGCTAAACGTATTATGCTACGAAGCCAAAAAGAGAGAGAGGTAGCAGAAGCTTTTTGACCTCTCCTCTGTCCAGAGTAAACGACAAACAAGGAAGAAGTTTGGCGAAAATCTTTAGTTGCCTGCAAGTAGAATTTGAGGGCACGAACTACATCCAGATTGTGTAAAAGACGTTCCTTCTTTGAAGAAGGATTTGGACACAAGGATGGGACAACAATCTCTTGATTGATGTTCCTGTTAGTGACTACCTTAGGTAAGAACCCAGGTTTAGTACGCAGAACTACCTTGTCTGAGTGAAAAATCAGATAAGGGGAATCACAATGTAAGGCTGATAACTCAGAGACTCTTCGAGCCGAGGAAATAGCCATTAAAAACAGAACTTTCCAAGATAACATTTTTATATCAATGGAATGAAGGGGTTCAAACGGAACACCCTGTAAAACGTTAAGAACTAAGTTTAAACTCCATGGTGGAGCAACAGCTTTAAACACAGGCTTGATCCTAGCTAAAGCCTGACAAAAGGACTGGACGTCTGGATTTTCTGACAGACGTCTGTGTAACAAGATGGACAGAGCTGAAATCTGTCCCTTTAATGAACTAGCTGATAAACCCTTTTCTAAACCTTCTTGTAGAAAAGACAATATCCTAGCGATCCTAACCTTACTCCAGGAGTAACCTTTGGATTCGCACCAGTATAGGTATTTCCGCCATATTTTATGGTAAATCCTTCTGGTAACAGGCTTCCTAGCCTGAATCAAGGTATCAATAACCGACTCAGAAAAACCACGTTTTGATAAAATCAAGCGTTCAATTTCCAAGCAGTCAGCTTCAGAGAAGTTAGATTTTGATGTTTGAATGGACCCTGTATCAGAAGGTCCTGTCTTAGAGGTAGAGACCAAGGCGGACAGGATGACATGTCCACTAGATCTGCATACCAAGTCCTGCGTGGCCAAGCAGGTGCTATTAGAATTACTGATGCTCTCTCCTGTTTGATTTTGGCAATCAATCGAGGAAGCAGCGGGAAGGGTGGAAACACATAAGCCATCCTGAAGTTCCAAGGTGCTGTCAAAGCATCTATCAGAACTGCTCCTGGATCCCTGGATCTGGACCCGTAGCGAGGAAGTTTGGCGTTCTGGCGAGACGCCATGAGATCTATCTCTGGTTTGCCCCAACGTCGAAGTATTTGGGCAAAGACCTCCGGATGAAGTTCCCACTCCCCCGGATGAAAAGTCTGGCGACTCAAGAAATCCGCCTCCCAGTTCTCCACTCCCGGGATGTGGATTGCTGACAGGTGGCAAGAGTGAGACTCTGCCCAGCGAATTATCTTTGATACTTCCATCATTGCTAGGGAGCTTCTTGTCCCTCCCTGATGGTTGATGTAAGCTACAGTCGTGATGTTGTCCGACTGAAACCTGATGAACCCCCGAGTTGTTAACTGGGGCCAAGCCAGAAGGGCATTGAGAACTGCTCTCAATTCCAGAATGTTTATTGGTAGGAGACTCTCCTCCTGATTCCATAGTCCCTGAGCCTTCAGAGAATTCCAGACAGCGCCCCAACCTAGTAGGCTGGCGTCTGTTGTTACAATTGTCCAGTCTGGCCTGCTGAATGGCATCCCCCTGGACAGGTGTGGCCGATAAAGCCACCATAGAAGAGAATTTCTGGTCTCTTGATTCAGATTCAGAGTAGGGGACAAATCTGAGTAATCCCCATTCCACTGACTTAGCATGCATAATTGCAGCGGTCTGAGGTGTAGGCGTGCAAAAGGTACTATGTCCATTGCCGCTACCATTAAGCCGATCACCTCCATGCATTGAGCTACTGACGGGTGTTGAATGGAATGAAGGACGCGGCATGCATTTTGAAGTTTTGTTAACCTGTCTTCTGTCAGGTAAATCTTCATTTCTACAGAATCTATAAGAGTCCCCAAGAATGGAACTCTTGTGAGAGGAAAGAGAGAACTCTTCTTTTCGTTCACTTTCCATCCATGCGACCTTAGAAATGCCAGAACTAACTCTGTATGAGACTTGGCAGTTTGAAAGCTTGAAGCTTGAATTAGAATGTCGTCTAGGTACGGAGCTACCGAAATCCCTCGCGGTCTTAGTACCGCTAGAAGGGCACCCAGAACCTTTGTGAAGATTCTTGGAGCCGTAGCCAATCCGAATGGAAGAGCTACAAACTGGTAGTGCCTGTCTAAGAAGGCAAACCTTAGATACCGGTGATGATCTTTGTGGATCGGTATGTGAAGGTAAGCATCCTTTAAATCCACTGTGGTCATGTACTGACCCTCTTGGATCATGGGTAAGATTGTCCGAATAGTTTCCATTTTGAACGATGGAACTCTTAGGAATTTGTTTAGAGTCTTTAAATCTAAGATTGGCCTGAAAGTTCCCTCTTTTTTGGGAACCACAAACAGGTTTGAGTAGAACCCTTGTCCTTGTTCCGACCACGGAACCGGATGGATCACTCCCATTGTTAACAGATCTTGTACGCAGCGTAGAAACGCTTCTTTCTTTATCTGGTTTGTTGACAACCTTGACAGATGAAATCTCCCTCTTGGGGGAGATAATTTGAAGTCTAGAAGGTATCCCTGAGATATGATCTCTAGTGCCCAGGGATCCTGAACATCTCTTGCCCAGACCTGGGCGAAGAGAGAGAGTCTGCCCCCTACTAGATCCGGTCCCGGATCGGGGGCTCTCGGTTCATGCTGTCTTTGGGGCAGCAGCAGGTTTCCTGGCCTGCTTGTTTTTGTTCCAGGACTGGTTAGGCTTCCAGCCTTGCCTGTAACGAGCAACAGCTCCTTCCTGTTTTGGTGCAGTGGAGGTTGATGCTGCTCCTGTCTTGAAATTCCGAAAGGGACGAAAATTAGACTGTCTAGCCTTAGCTTTGGCCTTGTCTTGAGGTAGGGCGTGGCCCTTACCTCCCGTAATGTCAGCGATAATTTCTTTCAAACCGGGCCCGAATAAGGACTGCCCCTTGAAAGGTATATTAAGTAATTTGGATTTAGAAGTAACATCAGCTGACCAGGATTTTAGCCACAGTGCCCTGCGTGCCTGTATGGCGAATCCTGAGTTCTTAGCCGTAAGTTTGGTTAAATGTACTACGGCCTCCGAAATGAAAGAATTAGCTAGTTTAAGGACTCTAAGCCTGTCCGTAATGTCGTCTAGCGTAGAGGAACTAAGGTTCTCTTCAAGCGACTCAATCCAAAATGCTGCCGCAGCCGTAATCGGCGCGATACATGCAAGGGGTTGTAATATAAAACCTTGTTGAACAAACATTTTCTTAAGGTAACCCTCTAATTTTTTATCCATTGGATCTGAGAAAGCACAGCTATCCTCCACCGGGATAGTGGTACGCTTAGCTAAAGTAGAAACTGCTCCCTCCACCTTGGGGACCGTTTGCCATAAGTCCCGAGTGGTGGCGTCTATTGGAAACATCTTTCTAAATATTGGAGGGGGTGAGAACGGCACACCGGGTCTATCCCACTCCTTAGTAACAATTTCAGTTAGTCTCTTAGGTATAGGAAAAACGTCAGTACTCGCCGGTACCGCAAAGTATTTATCCAACCTACACAGTTTCTCTGGTATTGCAACGGTGTTACAATCGTTGAGAGCTGCTAAGACCTCCCCTAGTAGTACACGGAGGTTCTCCAATTTAAATTTAAAATTTGAAATATCTGAGTCCAATCTGTTTGGATCAGAACCGTCACCCACAGAATGAAGCTCTCCGTCCTCATGCTCTGCGAGCTGTGACGCAGTATCAGACATGGCCCTAGCATTGTCAGCGCACTCTGTTCTCACCCCAGAGTGATCACGCTTGCCTCTTAGTTCTGGTAATTTAGACAAAACTTCAGTCATAACAGTAGCCATATCTTGTAATGTTATCTGTAATGGCCGCCCAGATGTACTAGGCGCCAAAATATCACGCACCTCCCGGGCGGGAGATGCAGGTACTGTCGCGTGAGGCGAGTTAGTCGGCATAACTCTCCCCTCGCTGTTTGGTGAAATTTGTTCACATTGTACAGATTGACTTTTATTTAAAGTAGCATCAATACAGTTAGTACATAAATTTCTATTGGGCTCCACCTTGGCATTGGAACAAATGACACAGATATCTTCCTCTGAGTCAGACATGTTTAACACACTAGCAAAAAAAAACTTACAACTTGGTTATAATCTTTTTTAGCAAAAAAACGCACTGTGCCTCAAAGAGGTACTAACGATTAAATGACAGTTGAAATAATGAACTGAAAAACAGTTATAGCATCAAACTTTAAAACAACACAACTTTTAGCAAAGGTTTGTTCCCATTAGTAAAAAACAACACTAATTAAATTTGTACATAAGAAAACAAAACAACGTTTTTTATTCACAGTCACTATAAGAATTCTCACAGCTCTGCTGAGAGAATTTACCTCCCTTCAAAGAAGTTTGAAGACCCCTGAGATCTGTCAGAGATGAACCGGATCATGCAGGAAATATAAAAGTAGCTGACTGGAATTTTTTGATGCGTAGCAAAGAGCGCCAAAAACGGCCCCTCCCTCTCCCACACAGCAGTGAAGAGAAACGAAACTGTCACAATTAAAGCAAAAAACTGCCAAGTGGAAAATAATGCCCAAATATTTATTCACACAGTACCTCAGCAATGTAAACGATTCTACATTCCAGCAAAAACGTTTAACATGAGAATAGTTATTAAAAGGATTAGTGACCTTTAACACAGTAGTTCCGGTGAAATACCATCCCCAGAATACTGAAGTGTATACATACATGTCATTTTAACGGTATGGCAGGCTTTTCTCATCAATTCCATTCAGAAAATAAAAACTGCCACATACCTCAATGCAGATTCATCTGCCCGCTGTCCCCTGATCTGAAGCCTTTACCTCCCTCAGATGGTCGAGAACAGCAATATGATCTTAACGACTCCGGTTAAAATCATAGTAAAAAATCTCTGTCAGATTCTTCCTCAAACTCTGCCAGAGAAGTAATAACACGCTCCGGTGCTATTTTAAAATAACAAACTTTTGATTGAAGTCATAAAAACTAAGTATAATCACCATAGTCCTCTCACACATCCTATCTAGTCGTTGGGTGCAAGAGAATGACTGGGACTGACGTAGAGGGGAGGAGCTATATGCAGCTCTGCTGGGTGAATCCTCTTGCATTTCCTGTTGGGGAGGAGTTATATCCCAGAAGTAATGATGACCCGTGGACTGATCACATAACAGAAGAAATATATATATATATATATATATATATATATATATATATATATATATATATATATATATATATATACATCAGCCTCTCTTTGCTCATCACGTGCCTTTCACAGATAACTTTCCTGTAGTATTTTAGTCTGAGCCTGACTAAACTGTACAGTCCCGAAATATTAATCCCTCTCTGAATGAGAGAAGCAGCAAAACCCCAGGCATACGTTTAGTATGGGCTTAGTCAGTGAGGTGCAGCCATATTCCTCTAAGCCACTGGTTTCAAACCTCTCCTCAGACCTCCCTAACAGGCCACATTTTGAGGATTACTGAACTGGAGCACAGGTGAAATAATCTGCAGAAAAATTGTGTGTGTATATGTGTGTAAAAAAAAAAAAAATATATATATATAATCAGCTGTTAGAGCTGACAATTTGTTTTTTAACAGCTTTGGAACATACTTTTTTTTTTTGTCACTTAAACATAAAATACTCCTGCCTTCCTCCCCTAGAATATTTTAAATGATGTTAAATATTGATATTGTTGTTAACATAACTATAAACAAGAACATAGGAACACTATAGTAAAATGAGTGTTCCTCGCGTTACAGGCCTTTATTAGTTGGTGACAAAGCTCTGGTGAATACAGAATTCTCAGTTTGTTTGACCAGTACAACAAAACTTTAAGCTCAGACTTACCTTGGGTCATTTTCTTTCTTCTCTGCAGGCAAGCAAAACGTCTCTTAGGTCAGATAGTGGATCGCTGTCGGAATGGTCCCGGATTTCACAGTGATATGGACGGAAACAGCACGGTTCAGGAGATTCTAATCCCAGCTTCCAAAGTGGGTCTTGTCATTGGCAAAGGTGGAGAGACCATCAAACAGCTGCAGGTAAAAGAAATATTCTCCAGTTGTTGCTGGACACTCATCTGTTTAGTTTGGCACTGACGGTGTTAACATTCCTGTACGTTGAAGCATAAACACTCATTCCCTTCAATAGTTCTTTTTTTTTTTCCTTTTTCCAATGCATCCACCTAATTTTGCTAATAGGTTAGTGATGCAGCAGATATAAGTGTGTAATTATACTCAGTATGGTGCGTGCATTGTAGGATGTTAATTTTAAGACGAATTTGAGCTGCTTCAAATTAACTCTTAATTCTTACTATGCTGGTACAATATAAAATCCTTTTTTTACTTCTTAAATTCTAGTGTTCTGTGCTTTAACCACCCCATATTCTTAGTCATGAGATCAAAGGTTATGAAAGAAGTGACTTAAAATCTATCTTTATGTCTATGTAGCTGGATTATATGTATATATGTATGTATGTATGTATATGTATATATATATAAGCAGTTTGTCATTTTATCATTGGCCAAGCTTATACCCTTAATGGGGAAAATTAAGCGAATACTGCATCATGTGTATGAAAGAAAAGCATTTCATTCTTCAGAGGGGCCTTCCAGCCAAAACTGTAATGCACATGTTGGCAAAAATACTTCCTATAGCTGTTTCAAGAGTGTACTCAAGTATGTCCTGTGCACCAGCATTTTAAACACAACACTTGCTCAGAATGTATAATTTGGTAATGACTGAATTTGCATCTTTGCTGACATGATACAAGCCCCACTGGCTCTCTGAGCAGCCGCAGTACTTAACATGCTGGTGCACTGTATGTATCTAGCTATGCTTCACATCCACACGTACAGAGAAAAATACTAAAACAGTGATTTATTTTACAAGATGCATTTTTGCAAATTTTTCTATCCAAAGATTTAATTCATCTGTGCATTTAAAATTATGTATTAAAGAAATCCTTTTTTTTTTTTTTTTTTTTGTGATAAAGCAAAACTTTCTTTTTAACAGGTCAAATTATTTGTTGAAAATTGCACAGATCTATGCAGCTAGCAAATGTGTATCAAAAATAAAAGCACATCATTGTATTAAATATTCAACACCACAAGATGTTCCTGCTATGTATTGAGCGCATTTGTTTTTTTTTTTTTTGTTTTTTTTTATATAGGAGAAGACTGGTGTTAAAATGATCATGATCCAAGATGGTCCGTTACCTACTGGAGCAGACAAACCGCTTAGGATTACAGGCGACCCATACAAAGTGCAGGTAGTCATGAGTTGTAGGACGGATTTAAAGGGATATTTAAACAGTAGGATATTGTCATAAAAAATGATTGTGTAGTTAAACAAAACAACTTTGCAGTATACTATCATTGTTTTTTTTACCATACGGCACTGAAGCAAGGCTATTGGCTAAGAGGTGGAAACATCGCCTCATTGAAACAACTTTTGCTGTGGGTGGCCAGAGGGCTTATAAAGCAGTAGTAAAGAATGAACTAAATAACGGTACTGTTGGCGTACATTTAGCTAACCTTCATGAATATAGGTCCCGTTTATTTAAAGGGACATGAAGCATAGATTTTTTTTCTTTTTAGAAAGAGCAAGTAATTTTAAACAACTTTCTAATTTACTTTATTTAAATTTGCTTCATTTTCTTGATAGTGTTTGTTGAAAAGCATATCTAAATAGGCTTAGTATCTGCTGATTGGTGGCTGCACATAGATGCCTCTGATGATTGGCTCACCTATGTGCATTGCTATTTCTCTTGTAAGTTGTATCCAGTCCACGGATTCATCCATTACTTGTGGGATATTCTCCTTCCCAACAGGAAGCTGCAAGAGGATCACCCACAGCAGAGCTGTCTATATAGCTTCTCCCCTAACTGCCACCTCCCAGTCATTCTCTTGCAGCTCTCGACAAGGGAAGCAGCTAGAGAGATGTGGTGCATTAATGTAGTTTATCTTCAATCAAAAGTTTGTTATTGTCAAATGGTACCGGAGTTGTACTATTTTAGCCTCAGGCAGAAAGTTGAAGAAGAGTCTGCCTGTGGTCTTTGATGAGCTTAGCAGGTTGTAACTAAGATCCATTGCTGTTCTCACACATAACTGAAGAGATGGGTAACTTCAGCTGGGGGAATAGCGTGCAGGGTCTCCTCCTCTGAGGTATGTGCAGTTTTAAATTTTTCTAGAGAAATGAT
The DNA here is from genome assembly GCF_027579735.1 of Bombina bombina. Classification (NCBI taxonomy): domain Eukaryota; kingdom Metazoa; phylum Chordata; class Amphibia; order Anura; family Bombinatoridae; genus Bombina; species Bombina bombina. The sequence goes on from NC_069510.1 coordinate 128,907,332, forward strand.
AAGCTAGAGAATGCTGACAATACCGGATTTATTTAAGGTAAGCCTGATTACAGTGATTTAATAACGACTGGTATCATGCTTGCTGTAAAGGGTAATATTTTTATTATTTACTCACATTACTGAATAGGTTTGCTTGAGGTGTATAAACGTTTATTTCATATTGGCGATAAAACTTTATTCTGGGACCCAGTTTTTCCACATGGCTGACAAGATTTTTTGCCTAGGGATAGTTTTGTTAGGCCCTCTCACTGTGAGTACAGGTTGGGAGGGGCCTATTTTCTATTAGTTTTTGCAGCTTGAGACATCCAGCTTCCCTGAAGGAGTCCCCTGAACATATAGGACCTCTCTAAGGGGTTTTTGTGCCTTCCAAAGTCGTTGTATGGGCAGGTAGGGCCACAGTAGAGCTGTGGCAGTTTGTTGTGACTGTTTAAAAACGTTTATCCTTTTTTTGATCCAGTTTTGAAACTAAGGGGTTAATCATCCATTTGCAAGTGGGTGCAATGCTCTTTCAGCCTATTATACACACTGTAAAAATTTCATAAGATTTACTGCTTTTTTCACTGTTTTAGCAGTTTCTGTGATTGTTTTTTTCTCTTAAAGGCACAGTACCGTTTTTATTTTTTGCTTTTTCACAGTTATTAAAGTGTTTTCCAAGCTTGCTGGTCTCATTACTAGTCTGTTTAAACATGTCTGACATACAGGAAACTCATTGTTAATTATGTTTAGAAGCCATTGTGGAACCCCCTCTTAGAATGTATACCAAATGCACTGATTTTACTATAGATTACAAAGACCATATTATGGCTTTAAAAGATTTATCAGAGATAAAATGCCAAGGTACAGCGCTACACTTCCCCCAATGAGGGTTGTGTGTCTAAAGATGGTGTCCACGACTAGTAGGAATATTCGTTATATAAAAAATCGTTATATAAAAAAAATGGATGTGTATGTATTATAGAATACAAAATTATAAAATTGTGAACAAAATCTAACAATCGTTTTATTAAAATAAAATTGCAATTTAAAATTGAGCGAATATATGTAGAAAAAAATATCTGTGTGTATGTGTATATATATGTGTGTATATATATATATATATATATGTATATATGTATATGTATATATATATATATATATATATATATATATATATAATGTGTATAATATATACTGATGTTTGAAGAGGTTGAGCTATAGGCGAGACTCTGTAGTGAGGATGATCCAAGAGTGTTAACCTTAGAGAATCACTGATATAGGATTGGTATCCAATCTAATGGAATGTCCCATACAATGTCCAATAAGTAATGTCCCATACAGAAATAAATATCCAAAAAAATTCAAAAAGAATATAAAAAAAATATATATATCCAAAAAATTATTATTATTATTTAGTGTCCAGAAAATTGATTAAGTGTCCAAAGCTGAGTGTCCAAAGATAAATGTTTAAAAATATTTTAAAAATATAAGTGAGTGGTAGTCCATGTGTAAAAAAACTCCAATCCAGGTAAAAAAGTGAAAAAATGTGAAAAAATTATATAAAAATATAAAAAATAAAATATAAATTAAAATATAAAAGTATAAAAATATATATATATATGAGTTGTGATCAGTAACCCATGTGTGAGAAAAATGAATCGATATAATGGAGGTGTACACCTAAAAATGTGTCCTAAAAATGTATCCAAAAAGTAACCTAAGATTGTCCTTGCAAATTGTGAATCCTTGTTATGAGAAAAAATAAAAATATAAAATATATAGAAAAAAACCTTACAAATGAAATGTTCAAATGAAATGTTCAAATAGAATAATAGAATAGTTGTGGATAGCTCAAAATTATTCCAAATGTGAATGTATAAGGTGCTGGGATGATGTTCCTCTTCTCAAAGGGTATATCAGTGTGTTGGGATATCCTCCTGTACCTATACAGGAGGATATCCCAGTACCAGTCTTGAGAAAGGTCCCTGAGGACCGAAACACGTTGGCTATATACTGGTATTGCAGCTCAGAATATATCTGGTGAGTAGAATACTTATATTGCTTTTTTATGGTGATTTTATTGCACTATGTCCGTTTTCTGTACACTTTTATATACTGGTATTGCAGCTCAGAATATATCTGGTGAGTAGAATACTTATATTGCTTTTTTATGGTGATTTTATTGCACTATGTCCGTTTTCTGTACACTTTTATAGGTACAGGAGGATATCCCAACACACTGATATACCCTTTGAGAAGAGGAACATCATCCCAGCACCTTATACATTCACATTTGGAATAATTTTGAGCTATCCACAACTATTCTATTTTTCTATTTGAACATTTCATTTGTAAGGTTTTTTTCTATATATTTTATATTTTTATTTTTTCTCATAAGGATTCACAATTTGCAAGGACAATCTTAGGTTACTTTTTGGATACATATTTAGGACACATTTTTAGGTGTACACCTCCATTATATCGATACATTTTTCTCACACATGGGTTGCTGATCACAACTCATATATATATATATATATATATATATATATATATATATATATATATATTTTTATAATTTTAGTTTTTATATTTTTATATAATTTTTTTCACTTTTTTACCTGGATTGGAGTTTTTTTACACATAATATATATATATATATATATATATATATATATATATATATATATATATATATTTGGACTACCACTCACATATTTTTTTAATTATTTTAAAACATTTATCTTTGGACACTCAGCTTTGGACACTTAATCAATTTTCTGGACACTAAATAATAATTTTTTGGATATATATATTTTTTTTATATTCTTTTTGAATTTTTTTGGATATTTATTTCTGTATGGGATTACTTATTGGACATTGTATGGGACATTCCATTAGATTGGATACCAATCCTATATCAGTGATTCTCTAAGGTTAACACTCTTGGATCATCCTCACTATAGAGTCTCGCCTATAGCTCAACCTCTTCAAACATCAGTATATATTATACACATTATATATATATATATATATATATATATATATATACATATATACATATATATATATACACACATATATATACACATACACACAGATATTTTTTTTCTACATATATTCGCTCAATTTTAAATTGCAATTTTATTTTAATAAAACGATTGTTAGATTTTGTTCACAATTTTATAATTTTGTATTCTATAATACATACACATCCATTTTTTTTATATAACGAATTTTTATATAACGAATATTCCTACTAGTCGTGGACACCATCTTTAGCCACACAATCCTCATTGGGGGAAGTGTAGCGCTGTACCTTGGCATTTTATCTCTTATTCACACATCGGAATCTGGTTGGGAGGCTCCGCCTTTGAGGTATAGCTTGTATGGTATTATTGTGGCGCTGAAAGATATTTACTTGTTTAAAAGATTTATCACCAGAAGAAATTGACAAGGAGGAAGTTATGCCGTCTAACTCTCCCCATGTGTCAGATCCTATAAATCCTGCTCAGGGGACGCCAATTACATCTAGCGCATCCATTGCGTATACCTTACAAGACATGGCGGCAGTTATGAATCATACCCTTACAGAGGTATTCTCTAAACTGCCAGGATTGCAAGGAAAGCGAGACAGCTCTGGGACTAGAATAAATACAGAGCTCTCTGACGCTTTAGTATCTATCTCTGATACACCCTCACAATATAATGAAGCTGAAGCAGGGGAGCTTCAATCTGTGGGTACTTTTTCTGATTCAGGGAAGATACTTCAATCTGATTCTGATATGTCTACATTTAAATTTAAGCTTTAACACCTCCGCGTATTTCTCAGGGAGGTTTTAGCAACTCTGGACGACTGTGACACTATTGTAGTCCCAGAGAAATTTATGTAGATTGGATAAATACTATGCAGTACCTACTTACACTGATGTTTTTCCAATCCCTAAAAGGTTTTCTGAAATTATTACTAAGGAATGGGATAGACCAGGTGTACCATTCTCTCCCCCTCCTGTTTTTAAAAAGATGTTTCTCCAACATAGGTGTGTCCGGTCCACGGCGTCATCCTTACTTGTGGGATATTCTCTTCCCCAACAGGAAATGGCAAAGAGCCCAGCAAAGCTGGTCACATGATCCCTCCTAGGCTCCGCCTTCCCCAGTCATTCTCTTTGCCGTTGTACAGGCAACATCTCCACGGAGATGGCTTAGAGTTTTTTAGTGTTTAACTGTAGTTTTTATTATTCAATCAAGAGTTTGTTATTTTAAAATAGTGCTGGTATGTACTATTTACTCTGAAACAGAAAAGAGATGAAGATTTCTGTTTGTAAGAGGAAAATGATTTTAGCAACCGTTACTAAAATCGATGGCTGTTTCCACACAGGACTGTTGAGAGGAATTAACTTCAGTTGGGGGAACAGTGAGCAGACTTTTGCTGCTTGAGGTATGACACATTCTAACAAGACGATGTAATGCTGGAAGCTGTCATTTTCCCTATGGGATCCGGTAAGCCATTTTTATTACAGACAGAAAAAAAAGGGCTTCACAAGGGCTTTTTAAGACTGTAGACATTTTCTGGGCTAAATCGATTTATATATAAACATATTTTATACTCCATAGCCTTGAGGAATTATTTTAATCTTGGGAATTTTGTAAAATAACCGGCAGGCACTGTATTGGACACCTTATTCTCTAGGGGCTTTCCCTAATCATAGGCAGAGTCTCATTTTCGCGCCTGTATTGCGCACTTGTTTTTGAGAAGCATGACATGCAGATGCATGTGTGAGGAGCTCTGATACATAGAAAAGACTTTCTGAAGGCGTCATTTGGTATCGTATTCCCCTTTGGGCTTGGTTGGGTCTCAGCAAAGCAGATACCAGGGACTGTAAAGGGGTTAAATATAAAAACGGCTCCGGTTCCGTTATTTTAAGGGTTAAAGCTTCCAAATTTGGTGTGCAATACTTTTAAGGCTTTAAGACACTGTGGTGAAATTTTGGTGAATTTTGAACAATTCCTTCATACTTTTTCGCAATTGCAGTAATAAAGTGTGTTCAGTTTAAAATTTAAAGTGACAGTAATGGTTTTATTTTAAAACGTTTTTTGTACTTTATCAAGTTTATGCCTGTTTAACATGTCTGAACTACCAGATAGACTGTGTTCTGAATGTGGGGAAGCCAAGGTTCCTTCTCATTTAAATAGATGTGATTTATGTGACACAAAATTTAGAGAAAATGATGCCCAAGATGATTCCTCAAGTGAGGGGAGTAAGCATGGTACTGCATCATCCCCTCCTTCGTCTACACCAGTCTTGCCCACACAGGAGGCCCCTAGTACATCTAGCGCGCCAATACTCCTTACTATGCAACAATTAACGGCTGTAATGGATAATTCTATCAAAAACATTTTAGCCAAAATGCCCACTTATCAGCGAAAGCGCGACTGCTCTGTTTTAGAAAATACTGAAGAGCATGAGGACGCTGATGATATTGGTTCTGAAGGGCCCCTACACCAGTCTGAGGGGGCCAGGGAGGTTTTGTCTGAGGGAGAAATTTCAGATTCAGGGAAAATTTCTCAACAAGCTGAACCTGATGTGATTACATTTAAATTTAAGTTGGAACATCTCCGCGCTCTGCTTAAGGAGGTGTTATCCACTCTGGATGATTGTGAGAATTTGGTCATTCCAGAGAAACTATGTAAAATGGACAAATTCCTAGAGGTCCCGGGGCCCCCCGAAGCTTTTCCTATACCCAAGCGGGTGGCGGACATTGTAAATAAAGAATGGGAAAGGCCCGGTATACCTTTCGTCCCTCCCCCCATATTTAAAAAATTGTTTCCTATGGTCGACCCCAGAAAGGACTTATGGCAGACAGTCCCCAAGGTCGAGGGGGCGGTTTCTACTCTAAACAAACGCACCACTATACCCATAGAAGATAGTTGTGCTTTCAAAGATCCTATGGATAAAAAATTAGAAGGTTTGCTTAAAAAGATGTTTGTTCAGCAAGGTTACCTTCTACAACCAATTTCATGCATTGTCCCTGTCACTACAGCCGCGTGTTTCTGGTTCGATGAGCTAGAAAAGGCGATCAATAATAATTCTTCTTCTTATGAGGAGATTATGGACAGAATTCGTGCTCTCAAATTGGCTAATTCGTTCACCCTAGACGCCACTTTGCAATTGGCTAGGTTAGCGGCGAAAAATTCTGGGTTTGCTATTGTGGCGTGCAGAGCGCTTTGGTTAAAATCTTGGTCAGCGGATGCGTCTTCCAAGAACAAATTGCTTAACATTCCTTTCAAGGGGAAAACGCTGTTTGGCCCTGACTTGAAAGAGATTATCTCTGATATCACTGGGGGCAAGGGCCACGCCCTTCCTCAGGATAGGTCTTTCAAGGCCAAAAATAAACCTAATTTCTTCTGTTATGTGTGATCAGTCCACGGGTCATCATTACTTCTGGGATATAACTCCTCCCCAACAGGAAATGCAAGAGGATTCACCCAGCAGAGCTGCATATAGCTCCTCCCCTCTACGTCAGTCCCAGTCATTCTCTTGCACCCAACGACTAGATAGGATGTGTGAGAGGACTATGGTGATTATACTTAGTTTTTATGACTTCAATCAAAAGTTTGTTATTTTAAAATAGCACCGGAGCGTGTTATTACTTCTCTGGCAGAGTTTGAGGAAGAATCTGACAGAGTTTTTTACTATGATTTTAACCGGAGTAGTTAAGATCATATTGCTGTTCTCGGCCATCTGAGGGAGGTAAAGGCTTCAGATCAGGGGACAGCGGGCAGAGGAATCTGCATTGAGGTATGTAGCAGTTTTTATTTTCTGAATGGAATTGATGAGAAAATCCTGCCATACCGTTAAAATGACATGTATGTATACACTTCAGTATTCTGGGGATGGTATTTCACCGGAACTACTCTGTTAAAGGTCACTAATCCTTTTTAATAACTATTTATCATGTTAAACGTTTTTGCTGGAATGTAGAATCGTTTACATTGCTGAGGTACTGTGTGAATAAATATTTGGGCATTATTTTCCACTTGGCAGTTTTTTTTGCTTTATTTGTGACAGTTTCGTTTCTCTTCACTGCTGTGTGGGAGAGGGAGGGGCCGTTTTGGCGCTCTTTGCTACGCATCAAAAAATACCAGTCAGTTACTTTTATTTTTCCTGCATGATCCGGTTCATCTCTGATAGATCTCAGGGGTCTTCAAACTTCTTTGAAGGGAGGTAAATTCTCTCAGCAGAGCTGTGAGAATTCTTATAGTGACTGTGAATAAAAACGTTGCTTTGTATTTTTTATGTCAAATTTAATTATTGTTATTTTACTAATGGGAACAAACCTTTGCTAAAAGTTTTGTTGTTTTAAAGTTTGATGCTATAACTGTTTTTCAGTTCACTATTTCAACTGTCATTTAATCGTTAGTACCTCTTTGAGGCACAGTACGTTTTTTGCTAAAAAAGATTATAACCAAGTTGTAAGTTTTTTGCTAGTGTGTTAAACATGTCTGACTCAGAGGAAGATATCTGTGTCATTTGTTCCAATGCCAAGGTGGAGCCCAATAGAAATTTATGTACTAACTGTATTGATGCTACTTTAAATAAAAGTCAATCTGTACAATGTGAACAAATTTCACCAAACAGCGAGGGGAGAGTTATGCCGACTAACTCGCCTCACGCGGCAGTACCTGCATCTCCCGCCCGGGAGGTGCGTGATATTTTGGCGCCTAGTACATCTGGGCGGCCATTACAGATAACATTACAAGATATGGCTACTGTTATGACTGAAGTTTTGTCTAAATTACCAGAACTAAGAGGCAAGCGTGATCACTCTGGGGTGAGAACAGAGTGCGCTGACAATGCTAGGGCCATGTCTGATACTGCGTCACAGCTCGCAGAGCATGAGGACGGAGAGCTTCATTCTGTGGGTGACGGTTCTGATCCAAACAGATTGGACTCAGATATTTCAAATTTTAAATTTAAATTGGAGAACCTCCGTGTATTACTAGGGGAGGTCTTAGCAGCTCTCAACGATTGTAACACCGTTGCAATACCAGAGAAACTGTGTAGGTTGGATAAATACTTTGCGGTACCGGCGAGTACTGACGTTTTTCCTATACCTAAGAGACTAACTGAAATTGTTACTAAGGAGTGGGATAGACCCGGTGTGCCGTTCTCACCCCCTCCAATATTTAGAAAGATGTTTCCAATAGACGCCACCACTCGGGACTTATGGCAAACGGTCCCCAAGGTGGAGGGAGCAGTTTCTACTTTAGCTAAGCGTACCACTATCCCGGTGGAGGATAGCTGTGCTTTCTCAGATCCAATGGATAAAAAATTAGAGGGTTACCTTAAGAAAATGTTTGTTCAACAAGGTTTTATATTACAACCCCTTGCATGTATCGCGCCGATTACGGCTGCGGCAGCATTTTGGATTGAGTCGCTTGAAGAGAACCTTAGTTCATCTACGCTAGACGACATTACGGACAGGCTTAGAGTCCTTAAACTAGCTAATTCCTTCATTTCGGAGGCCGTAGTACATTTAACCAAACTTACGGCTAAGAACTCAGGATTCGCCATACAGGCACGTAGGGCGCTGTGGCTAAAATCCTGGTCAGCTGATGTTACTTCTAAGTCCAAATTACTTAATATACCTTTCAAGGGGCAGTCTTTATTTGGGCCCGGTTTGAAAGAGATTATCGCTGACATTACAGGAGGTAAGGGCCACGCCCTACCTCAAGACAAAGCCAAAGCTAAGGCTAGACAGTCTAATTTTCGTCCCTTTCGGAACTTTAAAACAGGAGCAGCATCAACCTCCACTGCACCAAAACAGGAAGGAGCTGTTGCTCGTTACAGGCAAGGCTGGAAGCCTAACCAGTCCTGGAACAAGAGCAAGCAGGCCAGGAAACCTGCTGCTGCCCCAAAGACAGCATGAACCGAGAGCCCCCGATCCGGGACCGGATCTAGTGGGGGGCAGACTCTCTCTCTTCGCCCAGGCCTGGGCAAGAGATGTTCAGGATCCCTGGGCTCTAGAGATCATATCGCAGGGATACCTTCTAGACTTCAAATTATCTCCCCCAAGAGGGAGATTTCATCTGTCAAGGTTGTCAACAAACCAGATAAAGAAAGAAGCGTTTCTACGCTGCGTACAAGATCTGTTATTAATGGGAGTGATCCATCCGGTTCCGCGGTCGGAACAAGGACAAGGGTTCTACTCAAACCTGTTTGTGGTTCCCAAAAAAGAGGGAACTTTCAGGCCAATCTTAGATTTAAAGACTCTAAACAAATTCCTAAGAGTTCCATCGTTCAAAATGGAAACTATTCGGACAATCTTACCCATGATCCAAGAGGGTCAGTACATGACCACAGTGGATTTAAAGGATGCTTACCTTCACATACCGATCCACAAAGATCATCACCGGTATCTAAGGTTTGCCTTCTTAGACAGGCACTACCAGTTTGTAGCTCTTCCATTCGGATTGGCTACGGCTCCAAGAATCTTCACAAAGGTTCTGGGTGCCCTTCTAGCGGTACTAAGACCGCGAGGGATTTCGGTAGCTCCGTACCTAGACGACATTCTAATTCAAGCTTCAAGCTTTCAAACTGCCAAGTCTCATACAGAGTTAGTTCTGGCATTTCTAAGGTCGCATGGATGGAAAGTGAACGAAAAGAAGAGTTCTCTCTTTCCTCTCACAAGAGTTCCATTCTTGGGGACTCTTATAGATTCTGTAGAAATGAAGATTTACCTGACAGAAGACAGGTTAACAAAGCTTCAAAATGCATGCCGCGTCCTTCATTCCATTCAACACCCGTCAGTAGCTCAATGCATGGAGGTGATCGGCTTAATGGTAGCGGCAATGGACATAGTACCTTTTGCACGCCTACACCTCAGACCGCTGCAATTATGCATGCTAAGTCAGTGGAATGGGGATTACTCAGATTTGTCCCCTACTCTGAATCTGAATCAAGAGACCAGAAATTCTCTTCTATGGTGGCTTTATCGGCCACACCTGTCCAGGGGGATGCCATTCAGCAGGCCAGACTGGACAATTGTAACAACAGACGCCAGCCTACTAGGTTGGGGCGCTGTCTGGAATTCTCTGAAGGCTCAGGGACTATGGAATCAGGAGGAGAGTCTCCTTCCAATAAACATTCTGGAATTGAGAGCAGTTCTCAATGCCCTTCTGGCTTGGCCCCAGTTAACAACTCGGGGGTTCATCAGGTTTCAGTCGGACAACATCACGACTGTAGCTTACATCAACCATCAGGGAGGGACAAGAAGCTCCCTAGCAATGATGGAAGTATCAAAGATAATTCGCTGGGCAGAGTCTCACTCTTGCCACCTGTCAGCAATCCACATCCCGGGAGTGGAGAACTGGGAGGCGGATTTCTTGAGTCGCCAGACTTTTCATCCGGGGGAGTGGGAACTTCATCCGGAGGTCTTTGCCCAAATACTTCGACGTTGGGGCAAACCAGAGATAGATCTCATGGCGTCTCGCCAGAACGCCAAACTTCCTCGCTACGGGTCCAGATCCAGGGATCCGGGAGCAGTTCTGATAGATGCTTTGACAGCACCTTGGAACTTCAGGATGGCTTATGTGTTTCCACCCTTCCCGCTGCTTCCTCGATTGATTGCCAAAATCAAACAGGAGAGAGCATCAGTAATTCTAATAGCACCTGCATGGCCACGCAGGACTTGGTATGCAGATCTAGTGGACATGTCATCCTGTCCGCCTTGGTCTCTACCTCTAAGACAGGACCTTCTGATACAGGGTCCATTCAAACATCAAAATCTAACTTCTCTGAAGCTGACTGCTTGGAAATTGAACGCTTGATTTTATCAAAACGTGGTTTTTCTGAGTCGGTTATTGATACCCTAATTCAGGCTAGGAAGCCTATTACCAGAAGGATTTACCATAAAATATGGCGGAAATACCTATACTGGTGCGAATCCAAAGGTTACTCCTGGAGTAAGGTTAGGATCGCTAGGATACTGTCTTTTCTACAAGAAGGTTTAGAAAAGGGTTTATCAGCTAGTTCATTAAAGGGACAGATTTCAGCTCTGTCCATCTTGTTACACAGACGTCTGTCAGAAAATCCAGACGTCCAGTCCTTTTGTCAGGCTTTAGCTAGGATCAAGCCTGTGTTTAAAGCTGTTGCTCCACCATGGAGTTTAAACTTAGTTCTTAACGTTTTACAGGGTGTTCCGTTTGAACCCCTTCATTCCATTGATATAAAAATGTTATCTTGGAAAGTTCTGTTTTTAATGGCTATTTCCTCGGCTCGAAGAGTCTCTGAGTTATCAGCCTTACATTGTGATTCCCCTTATCTGATTTTTCACTCAGACAAGGTAGTTCTGCGTACTAAACCTGGGTTCTTACCTAAGGTAGTCACTAACAGGAACATCAATCAAGAGATTGTTGTCCCATCCTTGTGTCCAAATCCTTCTTCAAAGAAGGAACGTCTTTTACACAATCTGGATGTAGTTCGTGCCCTCAAGTTCTACTTGCAGGCAACTAAAGATTTTCGCCAAACTTCTTCCTTGTTTGTCGTTTACTCTGGACAGAGGAGAGGTCAAAAAGCTTCTGCTACCTCTCTCTCTTTTTGGCTTCGTAGCATAATACGTTTAGCCTATGAGACTGCTGGACAGCAGCCTCCTGAAAAAATTACAGCTCACTCCACTAGAGCTGTGGCTTCCACTTGGGCCTTTAAGAATGAGGCCTCTGTTGAACAGATTTGCAAGGCTGCAACTTGGTCTTCACTTCATACTTTTTCCAAATTTTACAAATTTGACACTTTTGCTTCTTCGGAGGCTATTTTTGGGAGAAAGGTTCTTCAGGCAGTGGTTCCTTCTGTATAATGAGCCTGCCTTTCCCTCCCGTCATCCGTGTACTTTTGCTTTGGTATTGGTATCCCAGAAGTAATGATGACCCGTGGACTGATCACACATAACAGAAGAAAACATAATTTATGCTTACCTGATAAATTCCTTTCTTCTGTTGTGTGATCAGTCCACGGCCCGCCCTGTTTTTAAGGCAGGTAAATATCTTTTAAATTATACTCCAGTCACCACTTCACCCTTGGTTACTCCTTTCTCGTTGATTCTTGGTCGAATGACTGGGACTGACGTAGAGGGGAGGAGCTATATGCAGCTCTGCTGGGTGAATCCTCTTGCATTTCCTGTTGGGGAGGAGTTATATCCCAGAAGTAATGATGACCCGTGGACTGATCACACAACAGAAGAAAGGAATTTATCAGGTAAGCATAAATTATGTTTTTCGTCCCTTTCGCAGAAACGGACCAGCCCCAAGTGCTACGTCCTCTAAGCAGGAGGGTAATACTTCTCAAGCCAAACCAGCCTGGAGACCAATGCAAGGCTGGAACAAAGGAAAGCAGGCCAAGAAACCTGCCACTGCTACCAAGACAGCATGAGATGTTGGCCCCCGATCCGGGACCGGATCTGGTGGGGGGCAGACTCTCTCTCTTCGCTCAGGCTTGGGCAAGAGATGTTCTGGATCCTTGGGCGCTAGAAATAGTCTCCCAAGGTTATCTTCTGGAATTCAAGGGGCTTCCCCCAAGGGGGAGGTTCCACAGGTCTCAATTGTCTTCAGACCACATAAAAAAACAGGCATTCTTGCATTGTGTAGAAGACCTGTTAAAAATGGGAGTGATTCATCCTGTTCCATTAGGAGAACAAGGGATGGGGTTCTACTCCAATCTGTTCGTAGTTCCCAAAAAAGAGGGAACGTTCAGACCAATCTTAGATCTCAAGATCCTAAACAAGTTTCTCAAGGTTCCATCGTTCAAAATGGAAACCATTCGAACAATTCTTCCTTCCATCCAGGAAGGTCAATTCATGACCACGGTGGATTTAAAGGATGCGTATCTACATATTCCTATCCACAAGGAACATCATCGGTTCCTAAGGTTCGCATTCCTGGACAAGCATTACCAGTTTGTGGCACTTCCGTTCGGATTAGCCACTGCTCCAAGGATTTTCACAAAGGTACTAGGGTCCCTTCTAGCGGTGCTAAGACCAAGGGGCATTGCAGTAGTACCTTACTTGGACGACATTCGGATTCAAGCGTCGTCCCTTCCTCAAGCAAAGGCTCACACGGACATTGTCCTGGCCTTTCTCAGATCTCACGGATGGAAAGTGAACGTAGAAAAGAGTTCTCTATCTCCGTCAACAAGGGTTCCCTTCTTGGGAACAATAATAGACTCCTTAGAAATGAGGATTTTTCTGACAGAGGCCAGAAAAACAAAACTTCTGAACTCTTGTCAAATACTTCATTCTGTTCCTCTTCCTTCCATAGCGCAGTGCATGGAAGTAATAGGTTTGATGGTAGCGGCAATGGACATAGTTCCTTTTGCGCGCATTCATCTAAGACCATTACAACTGTGCATGCTCAGTCAGTGGAATGGGGACTATACAGACTTGTCTCCGACGATACAAGTAAATCAGAGGACCAGAGATTCACTCCGTTGGTGGCTGTCCCTGGACAACCTGTCACAGGGGATGAGCTTCCGCAGACCAGAGTGGGTAATTGTCACGACCGACGCCAGTCTGGTGGGCTGGGGCGCGGTCTGGGGACCCCTGAAAGCTCAGGGTCTTTGGTCTCGGGAAGAATCTCTTCTACCGATAAATATTCTGGAACTGAGAGCGATATTCAATGCTCTCAAGGCTTGGCCTCAGCTAGCAAAGGCCAAGTTCATACGGTTTCAATCAGACAACATGACAACTGTTGCGTACATCAACCATCAGGGGGGAACAAGGAGTTCCCTGGCGATGGAAGAAGTGACCAAAATCATTCAATGGGCGGAGACTCACTCCTGCCACTTGTCTGCAATCCACATCCCAGGAGTGGAAAATTGGGAAGCGGATTTTCTGATTCGTCAGACATTTCATCCGGGGGAGTGGGAACTCCATCCGGAAATCTTTGCCCAAATTACTCATCTGTGGGGCATTCCAGACATGGATCTGATGGCCTCTCGTCAGAACTTCAAGGTTCCTTGCTACGGGTCCAGATCCAGGGATCCCAAGGCGACTCTAGTAGATGCACTAGTAGCACCTTGGACCTTCAAACTAGCTTATGTATTCCCGCCGTTTCCTCTCATCCCCAGGCTGGTAGCCAGGATCAAGCAGGAGAGGGCATCGGTGATCTTGATAGCTCCTGCGTGGCCACGCAGGACTTGGTATGCAGACCTGGTGAATATGTCATCGGCTCCACCATGGAAGCTACCTTTGAGACGAGACCTTCTTGTTCAAGGTCAGTTCGAACATCCGAATCTGGTCTCACTCCAACTGACTGCTTGGAGATTGAACGCTTGATCTTATCAAAGCGAGGATTCTCAGATTCTGTCATTGATACTCTTGTTCAGGCCAGAAAGCCTGTAACTAGGAAAATTTACCACAAAATATGGAAAAAATATATCTGTTGGTGTGAATCTAAAGGATTCCCTTGGGACAAGGTAAAAATTCCTAAGATTCTATCCTTTCTTCAAGAAGGTTTGGAGAAAGGATTATCTGCAAGTTCCTTGAAGGGACAGATTTCTGCCTTGTCTGTGTTACTTCACAAAAAGCTGGCAGCTGTGCCAGATGTTCAAGCCTTTGTTCAGGCTCTGGTTAGAATCAAGCCTGTTTACAAACCTTTGACTCCTCCTTGGAGTCTCAATTTAGTTCTTTCAGTTCTTCAGGGGGTTCCGTTTGAACCCTTACATTCCGTTGATATTAAGTTATTATCTTGGAAAGTTTTGTTTTTGGTTGCAATTTCTTCTGCTAGAAGAGTTTCAGAATTATCTGCTCTGCAGTGTTCTCCTCCTTATCTGGTGTTCCATGCAGATAAGGTGGTTTTACGTACTAAACCTGGTTTTCTTCCGAAAGTTGTTTCTAACAAAAACATTAACCAGGAGATAGTCGTGCCTTCTTTGTGTCCGAATCCAGTTTCAAAGAAGGAACGTCTGTTGCACAATTTGGATGTTGTTCGTGCTCTAAAATTCTATTTAGATGCTACAATGGATTTTAGACAAACATCTTCCTTGTTTGTTGTTTATTCTGGTAAAAGGAGAGGTCAAAAAGCAACTTCTACCTCTCTCTCTTTTTGGATTAAAAGCATCATCAGATTGGCTTACGAGACTGCCGGACGGCAGCCTCCTGACAGAATCACAGTTCATTCCACTAGGGCTGTGGCTTCCACATGGGCCTTCAAGAACGAGGCTTCTGTTGATCAGATATGTAAGGCAGCGACTTGGTCTTCACTGCACACTTTTACTAAATTTTACAAGTTTGATACTTTTGCTTCTTCTGAGGCTATTTTTGGGAGAAAGGTTTTGCAAGCCGTGGTGCCTTCCATCTAGGTGACCTGATTTGCTCCCTCCCTTCATCCGTGTCCTAAAGCTTTGGTATTGGTTCCCACAAGTAAGGATGACGCCGTGGACCGGACACACCTATGTTGGAGAAAACAGAATTTATGTTTACCTGATAAATTACTTTCTCCAACAGTGTGTCCGGTCCACGGCCCGCCCTGGTTTTTTAATCAGGTCTGATAATTTATTTTCTTTAACTACAGTCACCACGGTATCATATGGTTTCTCCTATGCAAATATTCCTCCTTTACGTCGGTCGAATGACTGGGGAAGGCGGAGCCTAGGAGGGATCATGTGACCAGCTTTGCTGGGCTCTTTGCCATTTCCTGTTGGGGAAGAGAATATCCCACAAGTAAGGATGACGCCGTGGACCGGACACACCGTTGGAGAAAGTAATTTATCAGGTAAACATAAATTCTGTTTTCCTATAGACGTCGCTACATGGGACCTATGGCAGACGGTCCCTAAGGTGGAGGGAGCAGTTTCTACTCTAGCTAAGCGTACCACTATCCCTGTCGAGGACAGTTGTGCTTTTCTAGATCCAATGGATACAAAATTAGTGTTACCTTGAGAAAATTTTTATTCAACAAGGTTTTATTCTCCAGCCTCTTGCATGCATTGCCCCAGTCATTGCTGCAGCGGCTTTCTGGTTTGAGTCCCTAGAGGAGGCTCTACAGGTTGAAACCCCGTTGGAAGATATTATTGACAAGCTTACGGCCCTTAAGCTAGCCCATTCATTTGTTTCTGACGCCGTTGTTCATTTAACCAAGCTAACGGCTAAAAATTCAGGTTTTGCTATTCAGGCGCGTAGGGCGCTATGGCTTAAATCCTGGTCAGCTGACGTGCCTTCAAAGTCTAAACTTCTCAACGTTCCCTTCAAAGGACAGATCCTATTCGGGCCTGGACTGAAGGAGATCATTTCTGACATCACTGGAGGAAAAGGTCACACCCTTCCTCAGGACAGGTCCAACAAATTAAGGACCAAACAGTCTAGTTTTCAGCCCTTTCGAAACTTCAAGAGTGGCGCAGCTTCAACTTCCTATAACACAAAACAAGAGGGAACTTTTGCCCAGTCTAAGCCGGTCTGGAGACCTAACCAGGCTTGGAACAAGGGGAAACAGGCCAAGAAGCCTGCTGCTGCCTCTAAGACAGCATGAAGGAGCAGCCCCCGATCCGGAAACGGATCTAGTAGGGGGCAGACTCTCTCTTCGCCCAGGCTTGGGCAAGAGATGTCCAGGATCCCTGGGCATTGGAAATTGTGTCCAAGGGTTATCTTGTGGAATTCAAAACCTCTCCCCCAAAAGGGAGATTTCATCTCTCACTTTTATCTGCAAACCAGATAAAGAGAGAAGCATTCTTACATTGTGTTCAAGACCTCCTAGTTATGGGAGTGATCCACCCAGTTCCGCAGGAGGAACAGGGACAGGGCTTTTATTCAAATCTGTTTGTTGTTCCCAAGAAAGAGGGAACATTCAGACCAATCTTAGATCTCAAGATCTTAAACAAATTTCTCAGAGTCCCATGCTTCAAGATGGAGACTATTCGAACCATCCTTCCTATGATCCAGGAGGGTCAATACAGGCACTACCAGTTTGTGGCTCTTCCCTTCGGGTTGGCCACGGCACCAAGAATCTTTACAAAGGTTCTAGGCTCCCTTCTAGCGGTCCCAAAGCCGCGGGCTATAGCAGTAGCCCCTTACTCAGACGACATTCTGATACAGGCGTTGACTTTTCAAGTTGCCAGTTCTCACACGGACATTGTTCTGGCATTTCTGAGGTTGCATGGGTGGAAAGTGAACGAAGAAAAAAGTTCTCTATCCCCTCTCAAGAGTTTCCTTCCTAGGAACTCTGATAGATTCTGTAGAAATGAAGATTTACCTGACAGAGGCCAGGTTGTCAAAACTTCTAAATTCCTGCTGTGTTCTTCATTCTACTTCTCGCCCTTCAGTGGCTCAGTGTATGGAGGTAATCGGCTTAATGGTAGCGGCAATGGACATAGTGCCGTTTGCCCGCCTACATCTCAGACTGCTGCAACTCTGCATGCTCAGTCAGTGGAATGGGGATTACACAGATTTGTCCCCTCTACTAAATCTGGATCAAGAGACCAGGTATTCTCTTCTCTGGTGGTTATCTCGGGTCCATCTGTCCAAGAGTATGACCTTCCGCAGGCCAGATTGGACAATAGTAACGACAGATGGCAGCCTGAAGGCTCAGGGCTTGTGGACTCAGGAGGAGACACTCCTTCCGATAAACATTCTGGAACTAAGAGCGATATTCAATGCTCTTCAGGCTTGGCCTCAGCTAGCTGCGGTCAGGTTCATCAGATTTCAGTCGGACAACATCACGACTGTAGCTTACATCAACCATCAAGGGGGAACAAGGAGTTCCCTAGCAATGTTGGACGTTTCAAAAATAATTCTATGGGCAGAGGTTCACTCTTGCCATCTATCAGCTAGCCATATCCCAGGAGTAGAGAACTGGGAGGCGGATTTTCTAAGTCGACAGACTTTTCATCCGGGGGAGTGGGAACTCCATCCGGAGGTGTTTGCACAGTTGATTCAACTTTGGGGCAAACCAGAACTGGATCTCATGGCGTCTCGTCAGAACGCCAAGCTTCCTTGTTACGGGTTCAGGTCCAGGGATCCCAAGGCAGCGCTGATAGATGCTCTAGCAGCGCCTTGGTCTTTCAACCTGGCTTATGTGTTTCCACCGTTTCCTCTGCTCCCTCGTCTGATTGCCAAGATCAAGCAGGAGAGAGCTTCAGTGATTTTGATAACTCCTGCGTGGCCACGCAGGACTTGGTACGCAGATCTGGTGGACATGTCATCCTTTCCACCTTGGACTTTGCCACTGAGGCAGGACCTTCTACTTCAAGGTCCCTTCAAACATCCAAATCTAATTTCTCTGCGTCTAACTTCTTGGAGATTGAACGCCTGATTTTGTCAAAACGTGGTTTTTCCGAGTCGGTCATTGATACCTAAATTCAGGCTCGAAGGCCTGTCACCAGGAAAATCTATCATAAGATATGGTGTAAATATCTTCATTGGTGTGAATCCAAGGGTTACTCATGGAGTAAAGTCAGGATTCCCAGGATATTGTCTTTTCTCCAAGAAGGATTGGAGAAGGGATTGTCAGCTAGTTCCTTAAAGGGACAGATTTCTGCTCTGTCTATTCTTTTGCACAAGTGTCTGGCGGATGTTCCAGACGTTCAGGCGTTTTGTCAGGCTTTAGTTAGAATCAAGCCTGTGTTTAAACCTGTTGCTCTGCCATGGAGTTTAAATTTAGTTCTTAAAGTTCTTCAAGGGGTTCCGTTTGAACCTCTGCATTCCATAGATATCAAGCTTTTATCTTGGAAAGTTCAGTTTTTGGTAGCTATCTCTTCGACTCGAAGAGTTTCAGAGTTATCTGCCTTACAGTGTGATTCCCCTTATCTAATCTTCCATGCAGATAAGGTAGTTTTGCGTACCAAACCTGGGTTTCTTCCTAAGGTGGTATCCAATAAGAATATCAATCAAGAGATTGTTGTTCCGTCACTGTGTCCTAATCCTTCTTAATAGAAGGAACGTCTATTACACAATCTTGACGTGGTTCGTGCTTTAAAGTTTTATTTACAAGCTACTAAAGATTTTCGTCAAACATCTGCATTGTTGTCTACTCTGGACAGAGGAAAGGCCAAAAGGCTTCAGAAACTTCTCTTTCTTTCATGTAATTAGCAAGAGTCCATGAGCTAGTGACGTATAGGATATACATTCCTACCAGGAGGGGCAAAGTTTCCCAAACCTCAAAATGCCTATAAATACACCCCTCACCACACCCACAAATCAGTTTTTCAAACTTTGCCTCCTATGGAGGTGGTGAAGTAAGTTTGTGCTAGATTCTACGTTGATATGCGCTCCGCAGCAGGTTGGAGCCCGGTTTTCCTCTCAGCGTGCAGTGAATGTCAGAGGGATGTGAGGAGAGTATTGCCTATTTGAATGCAGTGATCTCCTTCTACGGGGTCTATTTCATAGGTTCTCTGTTATCGGTCGTAGAGATTCATCTCTTACCTCCATTTTCAGATCGACGATATACTCTTATATATACCATTTCCTCTACTGATTCTTGTTTCAGTACTGGTTTGGCTTTCTACTACATGTAGATGAGTGTCCTGGGGTAAGTAAGTCTTATTTTCTGTGACACTCTAAGCTATGGTTGGGCACTTTTTATATAAAGTTCTAAATATATGTATTCAAACATTTATTTGCCTTGACTCAGGATGTTCAACATTCCTTATTTCAGACAGTCAGTTTCATATTTGGGATAATGCATATGAATAATTCATTTTTTTCTTACCTTAAAAATTTGACTTTCCCTGTGGGCTGTTAGGCTCGCGGGGGCTGAAAATGCTTCATTTTATTGCGTCATTCTTGGCGCAGACTTTTTTGGCGCAAAAATTATTTTCTGTTTCCGGCGTCATACGTGTCGCCGGAAGTTGCGTCATTTTTTACGTTCTTTTGCGCCAAGTGTCGGCGTTCCGGATGTGGCGTCATTTTTGGCGCCAAAAGCATTTAGGCGCCAAATAATGTGGGCGTCTTTTTTGGCGTGAAAAAATATGGGCGTCACTTTTGTCTCCACATTATTTAAGTCTCATTGATTTTTGCTTCTGGTTGCTAGAAGCTTATTCACTGGCATTTTTTTCCCATTCCTGAAACTGTCATTTAAGGAATTTGATCAATTTTGCTTTATATGTTGTTTTTTCTATTACATATTGCAAGATGTCCCACGTTGAAGCTGAGTCAGAAGATACTTCTGGAAAATCGCTGCCGGGTGCTGGAGCTACCAAAGCTAAGTGTATCTGATGTAAACTTTTGGTATCTGTTCCTCCAGCTGTTGTTTGTACTGTTTGTCATGACAAACTTGTTAATGCAGATAAGATTTCCTTTAGTAATGTTACATTACCTGTTGCTGTTCCATCAACATCTAATATTCAGAGTGTTCCTGATAACATAAGAGATTTTGTTTCTAAATCCATTAAGAAGGCTATGTCTGTTATTCCTCCTTCTAGTAAACGTAAAAAGTCTTTTAAAACTTCTCATTTTTCAGATGAATTTTTAAATGAACATCATCATTCTGATACTGATATTGGTTCTTCTGATTCAGAGGATTCTGTCTCAGAGGTTGATGCTGATAAATCTTCATATTTATTTAAAATGGAATTTATTCGTTCTTTACTCAAAGAAGTCCTAATTTCATTAGAAATTGAGGATTCTAGTCCTCTTGATACTAAATCTAAACGTTTAGAAAAGGTTTTTAAATCTCCTGTAGTTATTCCAGAAGTATTTCCTGTCCCTGGTGCTATTTCTGAAGTAATTTCCAGGGAATGGAATAATTTGGGTAATTCTTTTACTCCTTCTAAACGTTTTAAGCAATTATATCCTGTGCCATCTGACAGATTAAAGTTTTGGGACAAAATCCCTAAGGTTGATGGGGCTGTCTCTACTCTTGCTAAGCGTACTACTATTCCTACGGCAGATGGTACTTCCTTTAAGGATCCTTTAGATAGGAAAATTGAATCCTTTCTAAGAAAAGCTTACTTGTGTTCAGGTAATCTTCTTAGACCTGCTATATCTTTAGCGGATGTTGCTGCAGCTTCAACTTTTTGGTTAGAAGCTTTAGCGCAACAAGTAACAGATCATAATTCTCATAGTATTATTATTTTTCTTCAACATGCTAATCATTTTATTTGTGATGCCATCTTTGATATCATTAGAGTTTATGTCAGGTATATGTCTCTAGCTATCTTAGCTAGAAGAGCTTTATGGCTTAAAACTTGGAATGCTGATATGTCTTCTAAGTCTACTCTGCTTTCCCTTTCTTTCCAGGGTAATAAATTATTTGGTTCTCAGTTGGATTCTATTATCTCAACTGTTACTGGAGGGAAAGGAACTTTTTTACCACAGGATAAAAAATCTAAAGGTAAATTTAGGTCTTATAATCGTTTTCGTTCCTTTCGTCACAACAAGGAACAAAAGCCTGATCCTTCATCCTCAGGAGCGGTATCAGTTTGGAAACCATCTCCAGTCTGGAATAAATCCAAGCCTTTTAGAAAACCAAAGCCAGCTCCCAAGTGCGGCCCTCATTCCAGCTCAGCTGGTAGGGGGCAGATTACGTTTTTTCAAAGAAATTTGGATCAATTCCGTTCTCAATCTTTGGATTCAGAACATTGTTTCAGAAGGGTACAGAATTGGCTTCAAGATAAGGCCTCCTGCAAAGAGATTTTTTCTTTCCCGTGTCCCAGTAAACCCAGCGAAGGCTCAAGCATTTCTGAAATGTGTTTCAGATCTAGAGTTGGCTGGAGTAATTATGCCAGTTCCAGTTCTGGAACAGGGACTGGGGTTTTATTTAAATCTCTTCATTGTACCAAAGAAGGAGAATTCCTTCAGACCAGTTCTGGATCTAAAAATATTGAATTGTTATGTAAGGATACCAACATTCAAGATGGTAACTATAAGGACTATCCTGCCTTTAGTTCAGCAAGTGCATTATATGTCCACTAATAGATTTACAGGATGCATATCTGCATATTCCGATTCATCCAGATCACTTTCAGTTTCTGAGATTCTGTTTCCTAGACGAGCATTACCAGTTTGTGGCTCTGCCGTTTGGCCTAGCTACAGCTCCAAGAATTTTTACAAAGGTTCTCGGTGCCCTTCTGTCTGTAATCAGAGAACAGGGTATTGTGGTATTTCCTTATTTGGACGATATCTTGGTACTTGCTCAGTCTTCACATTTAGCAGAATCTCATACGAATCGACTTGTATTGTTTCTTCAAGATCATGGTTGGAGGATCAATTTACCAAAAAGTTCATTGATTCCTCAGACAAGGGTAACCTTTTTAGGTTTCCAGATAGATTCAGTGTCCATGACTCTGTCACTAACGGACAAGAGACGTCTGAAATTGATATCAGCTTGTCGAAACCTTCAGTCACGATCATTCCCTTCGGTAGCTTTATGCATGGAATTTCTAGGTCTTATGACTGCAGCATCGGACGCGATCCCCTTTGCTCGTTTTCACATGCGACCTCTTCAGCTCTGTATGCTGAACCAGTGGTGCAGGGATTACACAAAGATATCTCAATTAATATCTTTAACACCGATTGTACGACACTCTCTGAGGTGGTGGACAGATCACCATCGTTTAGTTCAGGGGGCTTCTTTTGTTCTTCCGACCTGGACTGTAATTTCAACAGATGCAAGTCTGACAGGTTGGGGAGCTGTTTGGGGGTCTCTGACAGCACAAGGGGTTTGGCAATCTCAGGAGGTGAGATTACCGATCAATATTTTGGAACTCCGTGCAATTTTCAGAGCTCTTCAGTCATGGCCTCTTCTAAAGAGAGAATCGTTCATTTGTTTTCAGACAGACAATGTCACAGCTGTGGCATACATCAATCATCAAGGAGGGACTCCCAGTCCTCTGGCTATGAAGGAAGTATCTCGAATTCTGGTATGGGCAGAATCCAGCTCCTGTCTAGTTTCTGCGGTTCATATCCCAGGTATAGACAATTGGGAAGCGGATTATCTCAGCCGCCAAACGTTACATCCGGGCGACTGGTCTCTTCACCCAGAGGTTTTTCTTCAGATTGTTCAAATGTGGGGACTTCCAGAAATAGATCTGATGGCCTCTCATCTAAACAAGAAACTTCCCAGGTATCTGTCCAGATCCAGGGATCCTCAAGCGGAAGCAGTGGATGCATTGTCACTTCCTTGGAAGTATCATCCTGCCTATATCTTTCCGCCTCTAGTTCTTCTTCCAAGAGTAATCTCCAGGATTCTGAAGGAATGCTCGTTTGTTCTGCTGGTAGCTCCAGCATGGCCTCACAGGTTTTGGTATGCGGATCTTGTCCGGATGGCCTCTTGCCAACTGTGGACTCTTCCATTAAGACCAGACCTTTTGTCGCAAGGTCCTTTTTTCCATCAGGATCTCAAATCCTTAAATTTAAAGGTATGGAGATTGAACGCTTGATTCTTAGTCAAAGAGTTTTCTCTGACTCTGATTAATACTATGTTACAGGCTCGTAAATCTGTTTCTAGGGAGATATATTATAGAGTCTGGAAGACTTATATTTCTTGGTGTCTTTCTCATCATTTTTCCTGGCATTCTTTTAGAATTCCGAGAATTTTACAATTTCTTCAGGATGGTTTGGATAAAGGTTTGTCTGCAAGTTCCTTGAAAGGACAAATCTCTGCTCTTTCTGTTCTTTTTCACAGAAAGATTGCTAATCTTCCTGATATTCATTGTTTTGTACAAGCTTTGGTTCGTATAAAACCTGTCATTAAGTCAATTTCTCCTCCTCGGAGTTTGAATTTGGTTCTGGGGGCTCTTCAAGCTCCTCCGTTTGAACCTATGCATTCATTGGACATCAAATTACTTTCTTGGAAAGTTTTGTTCCTTTTGGCCATCTCTTCTGTCAGACGAGTTTCTGAATTATCTGCTCTTTCTTGTGAGTCTCCTTTTCTGATTTTTCATCAGGATAAGGCGGTGTTGCGAACTTCTTTTAAATTTTTACCTAAGGTTGTGAATTCTAACAACATTAGTAGAGAAATTGTGGTTCCTTCATTGTGTCCTAATCCTAAGAATTCTAAGGAGAGATCATTGCATTCTTTGGATGTAGTTAGAGCTTTGAAATATTATGTTGAAGCTACTAAGAATTTCCGAAAGACTTCTAGTCTATTTGTTATCTTTTCTGGTTCTAGGAAAGGTCAGAAGGCCTCTGCCATTTCTTTGGCATCTTGGTTGAAATCTTTAATTCATCATGCTTATGTCGAGTCGGGTAAAACTCTGCCTCAAAGGATTACAGCTCATTCTACCAGGTCAGTTTCTACTTCCTGGGCGTTTAGGAATGATGCTTCGGTTGATCAGATTTGCAAAGCAGCAACTTGGTCTTCTTTGCATACTTTTACTAAATTCTACCATTTTGATGTGTTTTCTTCTTCTGAAGCTGTTTTTGGTCGAAAAGTACTTCAGGCAGCTGTTTCAGTTTGAATCTTCTGCTTATAATTTCAGTTTTTTTCATTTAATCTTTATTTTGGGTGTGGATTATTTTTCAGCGGAATTGGATGTCTTTATTTTATCCCTCCCTCTCTAGTGACTCTTGCGTGGAAAGATCCACATCTTGGGTAGTCATTATCCCATACGTCACTAGCTCATGGACTCTTGCTAATTACATGAAAGAAAACATAATTTATGTAAGAACTTACCTGATAAATTCATTTCTTTCATATTAGCAAGAGTCCATGAGGCCCACCCTTTTTTGTGGTGGTTATGATTTTTTTTGTATAAAGCACAATTATTCCAATTCCTTATTTTTTATGCTTTCGCACTTTTTTCTTATCACCCCACTTCTTGGCTATTCGTTAAACTGATTTGTGGGTGTGGTGAGGGGTGTATTTATAGGCATTTTGAGGTTTGGGAAACTTTGCCCCTCCTGGTAGGAATGTATATCCCATACGTCACTAGCTCATGGACTCTTGCTAATATGAAAGAAATGAATTTATCAGGTAAGTTCTTACATAAATTATGTTTTCTTTTTGGTTAAAAAGTATAATCCGCTTAGCTTATGAGACTGCTGGCCAGCAGCCTCCTGTAAGAATTACAGCTCATTCCACTAGAGCGGTGGCTTCCACATGGGCTTTTAAAAATGAGGCTTATGTTGAACAGATTTGTAAGGCGGCGACTTGGTCTTCACTTCATATTTTCTAAATTCTACAAATTTGATACTTTTGCTTCTTCTGAGGCTATTTTTGGGAGAAAGGTCTTACAGGCAGTGGTGCCTTCCGTTTAAGCGCCTGCCTTGTCCCTCCCTTCATCCGTGTCCTATAGCTTTGGTATTGGTATCCCACAAGTAATGGATGAATCCGTGGACTGGATACACCTTACAAGAGAAAACATAATTTATGCTTACCTGATAAATTTATTTCTCTTGTGGTGTATCCAGTCCACGGCCCGCCCTGTCATTTTAAGGCAGGTGTTTTTTAAATTTTAAACTACAGTCACCACTGCACCCTATAGTTTCTCCTTTCTCTTGCTTGTCTTCAGTCGAATGACTGGGAGGTGGCAGTTAGAGGAGGAGCTATATAGACAGCTCTGCTGTGGGTGATCCTCTTGCAGCTTCCTGTTGGGAAGGAGAATATCCCACAAGTTATGGATGAATCCGTGGACTGGATACACCACAAGAGAAATAAATTTATCAGGTAAGCATACATTTTGTTTTCTTCAACAATGGATGTCTAAAGAAAGAAGCAAATTACAAAATAGTAGTAAATTGGAATGTTGTTTAAAATTGTATTATCGACCTGAATCATGAATAAATATTTTGTGTTTAGTGTCCCTTTAATGCACAGATACATCCTAGCATTTTTGAGACACTTGGATTTATCACTTTAAGTTGCCCCTTATCTGTTTTCCCTGCTGAAGACCATTATGGACACAGATTAAACAGTACAATAACCTAAAAGGGATTCCAGAGATAAATAGAAAACTAATTCAAACATGGCGGTGCCCATTACTTTATAGAAACTAAACCTTTACACTTATATTTTCAATATTTAAACAACAATATAATTGTAAAAATATTCAAAGGCTAATCTCATTTATTTCCACAAACTTTTTTTAAATTATGAATCATTTAAACTTCCCAAAGAGCTTTAATAATTTTTTTTGCCTGCTTTTCCTGTCATTTCTTATGAAATGCTAGCAGCTGTAGGGCATGCAGGCGGGTTATGATTCTGCACTGCAAGTCGCTGATGTGTGCAGGAGCTTAATTAGATCTCTTCCTAATTGGCCGCTGTAAAGGAAGTAAGATAAAATGCAATAGCCTATTCAAGAAGTGTTTCTTAAAGGGACACTAAACCCAATTTTTTTTTTTCATGATTCAGATAGAGCAGCAATTTTCTAATTTACTCCTATGATCTATTTTTCTTTGTTCTCATTGTATTTTTATTTAAAAAGCATTCATGTATGCTTAGGAGCCAGACCATTTTCAGTTCAGCACCATGGATAGGGCTTGCTTTATTTGTGGCTACATTTAGTAAACCAATAAGCAAGCGTAACCCAGGTTCTGAACCAAAAACGTGCTGGCTCCTAAGCTTTACATTCCTGCTTTTTAAATAAAGATAGCAAGAGAACAAATAAATATTGATAATGGAAGTAAATTAGAAAGTTGCTTAAAATTGCTGCTGTATCTGAATCATGAAATAAATTTGGGTTTAGTGTCCCTTTAGGACTGAAAAATTGCACTTAACTTTTTTTTGCATGCAGATCATTGGAAGTGAATCATTTCTATTGTATAAATAAAAACTATTTCTTGCACAAAATGCAAAACTCAGCTTCAGTTGGTGAGCACTGCGTGAGAGGCAGCTTTGTGTAGCAGCTTAAGGCAGATAGAAGCACGACTGTTTGCCGATTCTGCAATGATTCTACATCCCTGAAGGATATGTGAACCATTGAGAACAGGTGCTCTTAAAGTGGTTCAGGTAGCTAGCAGTTTGGTGTTCAGAGATTTTATATTAAAGGGACATGAAGCACAAAATGTTTCTTTCATGATTCAGATACAAAATGCCATTTTAAACCTTTTCTTCATTCTCTTGGTATCTTTTGTTGAAAAGGATGGCTAAACTGCAGCAGGTTTGCATGAATGTTTTCCATATGCAAAATCACTAGACTGCAGCAATATTTCCTGCCATTTAGGGCTCTGGACATCTACCTAGGTATCTCTTCAACAAATAATAACAGGAGAATATATCAAATGTAATAATGGAAGTTAATTTTCACTTTTTTTTTTTGTTAACTGTATGCTCTGTCTGGGTTTCATATCCCTTTTAAAATAAATTAAATGAAAATATGGTCCGAAAGGGGTTAATGAACACATTGCAGCTCTGTGCCTTTTGCATCAAATATTAGCTGGCCCAATAATGATGATTGCGGCCGTGTATAGCACCATTAGCCTTTTAATTGGCCACACGCCTTCAGCGCTGTTACTAACGTTTGCGTATCTTCTGCAGCAAGCAAGAGAGCTGGTCCTTGAAATAATCAGAGAAAAGGATCAGGCTGATTTCAGAGGGGTTCGAAGTGACTTCAGCTCCAGGATGGGGGGAGGTAGCATAGAGGTAAGTCCGCCGCCGCGACTAATGGCCATTTGTACCTGATTGCGGCTAAATACACGTCTGTAAAATGTTTATGTGAGCAGGATTTCCAGCCTGTCGTGGCTATGCTGTATTAAGTGAAAGCCTGTTCTAAATGGAAACCTTTCTTGGTCAGGTGTCTGTGCCTAGGTTCGCTGTGGGAATCGTAATAGGACGGAACGGGGAAATGATCAAAAAGATTCAGAATGACGCAGGAGTAAGAATTCAGTTCAAACCAGGTTTGTAGTGCTCAATTATCTCCGCAGTGTGCCAGGCCCATGCATTACCTGCTGCTGTGTGCAGCTTGCGCTCTCTCATTTCTCTCAGTTAAAAGCTAGCGCTGTGTACATCCACATGCAATTTAGTGTATACAATACATTGGCTAAGTTCTTGCAATAACAGCTGAGCCCCTGCTGCTGTAGGGCCTAAAGAACCTCTACAGCATGTGCTCAGAAGCAGAAAGCCATTACCTAGAATTCGGCCTTTCCTAGGTTTGTGACATGCCTATAATTTCCTGTGCAGCGCTCGTGGCGCAGTCTCGTTAATGAATCCTCAGATACATTATGCTTTCCACCCTAGAAGAGGTTAAAGGACCACTAAGTACAATAGCATTATCAATAATTGCATAATAAAGAGACAATACTAAAGCACTTGGTTTGAATTTCAAAGGAGTAGTAGATTATTTTCTGACAAATGTCAGTTACATTTTCCTGCCTAATGCATCGCGACAGCCATCAGCCAATCAGAAAATGCATTTATGTATATTATGTGAGTCTTGCACATGCTCAGTAGGAGCTGGTGCCTCAGTGTGCAGATAAGACTGTGCATGTAGATAATGGAAGTGAATTAGAAAGTTGTTTTGTTTAAAATTGTGTGCTCTATCTTAGAGCTGCAACAAGTAATCAGCAATTGATGATGATCGATTATGAAAATAGTTGTCAATGAATCTCATAATTAATTGGTTTGCGATTAGTTGGTCTGTGCACAACACCCGCTGCTTCATTCAGATGATCTCCTGCACATGGTATTGTGTTTTATGGTTATGCCCTTAGCCTAAAGAACATCTACAGACGTTTACTTTTTCAGGATAGTTGAGATTTTTGCATTTCAATGCAAAGTTTCTGAAAGAGTGAATAACAATGTTAAAAACAGTGATAGTCTACCTGTTTCTAGTTCTACTTCTTTTCAAACAGTTTGCTGTTTTGCTTAAAGGGACACTGAACCCAGATTTTTTCTTTCGTGAATCAGATAGCGCATGCAATTTTAAGCAACTTTCTAATTTACTGCTATTAATTTTTCTTCGTTCTATTGCTATCTTTATTTGAAAAAGAAGGCATCTAAGCTTTTTGTTTGGTTCAGAATTCTGGACAGAACTTTTTGATTGGTGGATGAATTTATCCACCAATCAGCAAGAGCAACCCAGGTTGTTGACCAAAAATGGGCCGGCATCTAAACTTAATTAAATTCTTGCATTTCAAATAAAGATACCAAGAGAATAAAGAAAATTTGATAATAGAAGTAAATTAGAAAGTTGCTTAAAATTTCTTGCTCTATCTGAAAATGTTTCTCACGAAAGAGAAAATTTGGGTTCAGTGTCCCCTTAATTATAAAAATGTGCTCACCTGCTTAAAAATTGGACAAACAGTTGTGTTTAATGTAAAGTTTTAGTATGAAGTTTATATTTGTAACACTTAAGGGACACACAAGTCAACATTAAACTTCATGATTCAGATAGAGCAGCAATTTTAAACAACTTTCCAATTTACTTCCATTAACAAAATGTGCACAGTATTTTTATATTTACACTTTTTGAGTTACCAGCTCCTACTGAGCATGTGCAAGAATTCATAGAATATACGTGCATTTGTGATTGGCTGATGGCTGTCACATGATACAGGGAGGAGTGGAAATTGACATAACTTTGCAATTTATTAAAAATAAAATCTACTACTGATTTGAAGTTCTGACTAAGTGCTATTGCATTGTCTTGTTATCTTGCATTTGTTGATTATGCAAATACTGTATTGACTGCTCCTTTAGTATGTGGATTTTATTTAAAATCTAGGAAACAATTATTGATTCTTTTTTTTATCTGATTTAGTCGATTAGTCGAAAAAATAATTGGCCGATTAATCGATTATGAAAATAATAGTTGGTTGCAGCCCTACTCTATCTGAATATTGAAAGTTTTAATTTTGACCGTCCCTTTAAATAGTTCCTACTTCAGGAAATATTATATAAAATTCTGGCTAATCATTGATCATCCAGCACATAATTAGCTTGTTCATCAGATGGTTTTCACAGTTAGTTTATTGCTAGGAGTGCTCAAAAACAAAAATCTGTAACCTAGGTTTTTTTTAAATGCTTAAACCAGCTACTGTATTTGATTTACAGCATTTGCAGGCTATGGGTTTTTCCTTTTTCAGCTCTCTAGGGAGTGTGGAACATAGAACAATAGGTGTTTAAACGAACCCTAAAGTCAGAATTAAAGGACTAGTAAATAGATTTACATAAACAATAAGTGCATGATAAAAAGACAATGCAATAGCACTTAATCTACTACTCATGTGACGTTCAGACTTTCTTCTGACGAATTTCAGTTGTGACAACCATCAGCCAATAGCAAATGCATATACGTATACTATGTGAATTCTTGCACATGCTCAGTAAGTGCTGGTGACTCAGTGTAAATATAAAGACTGTGCACATTGTTAAAGGAAATAAATTGCTCTATCCGAATCATGAAAGTTTAATTCTTATTTCAGTGTCTCTTTTAAGCTTTCATGATTCAGATTGTGCACATTTGAATGGATAATGGAAGAGATTTTTGAAAGTTATTTTAAAATTGTGTGCTCTATCTTTTTATATGCAGCAGGTCCTACTGAGCATGTGCAAGAAATCAGTGTATACTAGACATGCATTTTTTTTGCGGACTGAAACGAATGTATATTTTTAACAAAAAACTATTTTCGTTTTATTTTTAACGAAAACCAAATGCTACAGGGAACGAATTTTCAGGGAAATAAATTTCCTCTAATACTCGTTATGAAAACTTTGTCTAAAATTATTATTTTTTCCCCCTGCACTTCCCTAGTGTATATGTGTAATAAAAGAAAATCTCATTTGAAATGGACTAACAACTTTTTGCACTGTTTTTTAATTACACATTTGTTGATTATGCAATTCTACTGTATGTAAAGGGATATTATACACTATTCTTCTTTGCATAAATGTTTTGTAGATGCCCATATAGGTGTTTGTTTTTTTGTTTTGTTTTTTTTAAATAGTTTTGCTTATTTTTAAATAACATTGCTCTGATTTTCAGACTGCTAACCAAGCCCCAAACTTTTAGGAGAATACTGAAGTATACCTACTCCTTGTTTGTGTAAAGAGTCTTTTCATATGCAAAGGGAGGGGGGAAGTGTCTGATATTTCCCACATGCAGTGGGTGTTCCAGTAACCTTTTAAACAGAGCTAAACTGGAAGCTTCTAAGTAAGTTTTTAAACGGTTTTATACTGGATTTGTATATCAGTATCTGTGCATCTTATTCTTTATAATGTCTATTACATGCAGTTATATGAAAATTGGTGTATACTGTCCCTTTGACATCTTTCATTTACCTATAATTTGTACAGACAGTGAGGGCTTGTGATTTAATCGCTTGATTTTCCTCTGCAGATGATGGTGTCAGTCATGAAAGACTTGCACAGGTAATGGGCCTTCCTGACCGGTGCCAGCATGCTGCTCACCTTATCAATGACCTGATTGTGACAGCACAGGTGAGATTTTATAGCGGGGTACTGCAATTCAGTTTATAGCCATAGGAATTATTGTATAATTACAACATAGTACATGCTCCCCTTTAAAAGGGTCAATTAACAGCTTGATATTTAGATAAAGTTTACTTACGGGGGTAGTAAAGTACATCATCGTTATCCTTTGTTTTACTATCCAGGATAATAGTAAGGTTAAAACAGGGAAGGGCCTCAGTGATTCTAATTGCATGGCCTTGCAGGACGTTGTAGGATATCTATACCAGATCTGTGTACCACCAGCCTTAGTGTCGTCTTCTCAGGACAGACCTTTTCTCTCACGCTCTCTTTTTCCATCAAAACCTCACATTTCTCAATTTGATGGCATGGCAACTGAACACCTGATATTGTGTCTGAAGTTTTTTTTTTTCAGATCAGGAGTTAGAATGGACACTTTGAGGTCAGAAAGATGTATTTATCTCAAAATCTGGCAGTGTTTCCTTTCCTGATGTGTGAGTCTAAGAGATCCCGTTGGAATTATTTTAGAATGTAGCCACCAATAAGCAAGTGCTACTCAGGGTGCTGAACTTAAAATGGGCCCACTCCTAAGCTTACATTTCTGCTTTTCAAATAGATACCAAGAGAACAAAGAACAATTGATAATAGGAGTAAATTAGAAAGTTGCTTAAAATTGCTGCTCTGAGTCATGAAAGAACAAATTTGGGTTTCATGTCCCTTTTTTAAAGGAAAACGTTCTGCCCTTTCAGTCTTGTATCACCAGATTGGGATTTGTTTAAGCTTTGGTCGGGAAAAGACCAGTTATCATGCCTGCTTCCCATCTTTGGAGCCTTAACTTGGTTTTGAGGGTTCTTCAGACTCAGGCGTTTGAACCTTTCCATAGTCTGGACATTCAACGGTTTTCTTGAGAGGTTCTATTTCTCTTGGCCATTTTCCCCCTCATCCAGATAAAGCAGTTTTGAGAACAAACTACCAATTCCTTCCCAAGGATGTTTCTTCTGAAAACTTCAATCAGTAAATTTCTCTGTCTAGTGCCAAAAAAACAAGTACTTCATCATTTGGATGTAGTAAGGGCTTGAAATGTTTTCTTCAAGCTATTAAAGAATTCCGATCTTCTTCTTCTTCTTTGTGTTTTCCATTTCTCAGGTCCCTGCAAGTGACCAAAAGCTACTGCAATCACCTTGGCAGCTTGGGTCCATTCAGATAGAGCATACATGTTTAAATAACTTTCCACTGTACCTCTTATCTAATTTGCCTTGTTCTCTGGGTATGCTCAGTAGCAGCAATGCACTACTGGGAGCTACCTGCTAATGTCTTCATATAGATGCCTCCTTCGTTGAATCACTTAATGTGTTCAACAAAGGATACCAAGCGAATGAGGCAAAATAAAAGAAACAAAAATTGGGTTTCATGTCCCTTTAAGGAAAATCTCATTTGCTAGATTTGAGGTCAGCTTTTGTTCCCAATTAAATTGTTTATTTTTGTAAAGGATTAGAGGTACTGTGACCTTTTCTTGAAAGTGGCCATAATGGTGTTTGATCCTTTTTTGTCTAACACTCACATTTCTGCACAGTATGGCCCATTATTAAGTCATTCTGTATATATGCATCAGAAGGGAATTACTGCATTGTAAAAGATCTACATACAAAATGTTTCCAAAGGATGTATAGCAAGTTTTAAGGTTGTTTTTCAGTCCAGGAACGCATCACTTGAAAAACTTCAAATTTCACAGACAATATAAATGTGTTCCTCCACTAATCAAGCAATCACTGTGTAGCATGTAGGAAAGTCAGTGCTCCTAATTCCACGGAGAAGCCCATAACATTTTGTTTTTATCTATTGTAGGAACGAGATGGATTTGGAAGCCTTGCCCTCACTCGAGGAAGGGGGCGTACTCGTGGTGACTGGAACATTTGTACGCCAGGAGGAATGCAAGAAATCACATACAGTGTTCCAGCTGACAAATGTGGACTTGTGATTGGCAAAGGTAATACTGCCAAAGGAACGTTGTTGTGCCAGTAAAAGTGTTCCTAAGATTTTTGTGCTCAATATGACTGTTATAAATGGCTACAACAATGGGGTTACTCAAGTATAGCTCACAAAAGACTGACCTTTTTAAATAATTGCCAGAGAAAAAAAAGCCTTAACACCATCTTTTCAAGTAGATAAGTCCTTCCTTTCATGGTACGATATACGTGTGTGTGTGTGTATAATAATGTATATTATATGGTCAATATAAGTAAGGCAGGTGTGTTGCTGATCAGGCACAATGGCCCGCAGTACTTTCCTGTTATAAGCAGCCTATCAATGGTAGAACTTGTCTAGGGTATGAACAAGGTGAACAAGCCTCTTTATATATCTGATTCATAGAGGCTTTATTCTAGAAGGCTCAAGATGTTGACACTGCTCTAGTGGCAAGAGAAGTAATGCACTTAAACCGGGAGTCTTCTTGATCAAGGCCTTCTAAGTCAAAGTGATTGTAGTAGCCTTGTGACCTTTGCATGCTCCAGAAAAATGGACAAACATGGCAGAGGAAAGGTCTGAAGGACTTAGTAGTTTCAACATAAAATTTGAGAGATCTTAACATAATAAAGGTTGTGAAGAAGCCGCTGCTTAGAATTCTTAGGAGCCAAACACAAAGAAGGGTTCACAATTTTTTTAATTTATAGTATCCAAGGAGGATACCACCTCAGAAAGAAAGGTATAACTGGTTTAAAAAACAGCTTTACCTTGATAGAAGATTAAGAAGCTATGCAAGACAGAGCAGAAAGTTAACACTCTTCTAGCTGAAGAAATGGCAAACAGAATGAGAATCTTCCAAGATTAAAGGTGAAGAACAGGGTAGCTTGAAGCACCTTAAAAACTTTCTAGCCTGGATCAAGATTGTAATCACCTTGTCAGAGAAACCCCTATTAGACAATATCAGGGCATTCACTTGCAAGGCTGTCTAATCTCTAGGGGTCTAGATGGCTTAATTCAGGGACTCTAGCCATTCTGTCCACCTGATGATTCAAGACTCCTCTTTTATTGCTTAGGCACTTCTGAGTTCCCTCTTAGTGTGCAATTCTTCAAATGATTTCTGCTGAATATTTGTTTGGAGACTGGGCCAACACTATAGACCCGTGAATATCAGAGTACCAGAATATCAATTGTTGATCTCCCTGTGGAGACAAAACGTTCTGCTCCCCTAGACAGCACCGCTACCCTGTACGCTAGTGTCTGTCGTCATCACCATCCAGATTGGCCAAAGAAAGGAGGCAAATGCTGAATCTGCCACCAGAACAAATATGGTCTTGTCTTCTGATCCATAAAGGGTATTTTGAGATCACTCCGCGTAATCCCTTGTTCCACTGCCATAGAAGGGACAGCTGCAGAGGTCTCAGGTTAAATCTAGCAAAAGGCACTGCATCAATTATATAACAGACTTTAGGAAGGAGACTTGATAAATAAGGGAGCTCTTTAAAAAATGTATGCGTCGGCCTTGATTGTGAAGCTTTGAAGAAAGACTTTTCTGTGATTCACCGTCTGCTGACGGGAAGAGAGGGCAACTGAATAAGAGTTTTGTTAAAGTAAGAATGTTGCCCATTTCATTGCATCTCCACCATTATAAAATGGCCAAATAATTGCCGCACTTTTCTGAGCTTAGTGCCTTATCCTTCATATGCCCTCATATGTGTGTTTAATAAAAAAAATAAACACGATAAAGCAAAAAAGTGGTGTCATCCATTGCTATGAACTTGGGGCTTTCTTACCTTGTCTTCAGAACTGAGAACTAAAATCTAGACACAGTTTTTAAAGGCTGACTCTCTATTTGTGTACTTAATAATGCTCTTCGGATCTCAAGATTTATCCTTCATAATGGCTTAGCCCTGCCATAGTTCTTCCTTTCTTGTTTGTGGGCAGCTTTGCATATGAGGTGTTGTACGAGCAGTTGTGTAAAATTGGGTTGTTTTTTGTTTTTTTTAACCTTCACCACATGCTAATAGAAAATGTTATCTCTTCAATGTTTTTGATGCAGTCTTTGGTTTAAAGGAACACTGAACCCAATTTTTTTCTTTCATGATTCAGATCGAGCATTCAATTTTAAGCAACTTTCTAATTTACTCCTATTTTTCTTCATTCTCTTTTCTTTATTTGGAAAGCAAGAATGTAAGTTTAGAAGCCGGCCCATTTCCATCTAAAGGGGAGGAGAGTCCATGGCTTCATTCATTACTGTTGGGAATTTAGAACCTGGCCACGAGGAGGAGGCGGCAAAGACAGGTTTTCTGTTTTAGCTCGCAGGGCTCTGTGGTTAAAGTCTTGGTCTGCGGACATGACCTCTTAAGTCGAGGCTGTTGTCCCTGCCTTTTCAAGGAAAGATTCTGTTGGGTCCAGGATTGGATTCGATCATATCCACGGTTACAGGAGGCAAGGGAGCTTTCCTACAACAGGATAAGAAGGCTAAGCCTAAAGGATCTACTTTTCGCCCCTTTTGTGTGGACAAGGCCCAGAAGCCCGCCGGGAAAGTGGACCAGTCCAAGGGAACTTGGAAACCGGCTCATTCTTGGAACCAGTCTAAGCCGAGCAAAAAGCCTGCCGACAAAATCTGCATGATGGGGTGGCCCCCGACTGGTCTCTGGACCAAGTAGGGGGCAGATTATCTCTCTTCTCAGAAGCCTGGTTGCAGGACGTTCAGGTTCCTTTGGGTTCTGGATGTTGTCGCCCAGGGTTACAGGATAGGGTTCAGATCCCATCCGCCCAGGGGCAGATTCCTCCTATCAAACCTGTCTTCAAGACCGGAAAAGAGAGAAGCCTTTCTAGAATGTGTGAGAGATCTCTCCTATCTAGGTGTTATTGTACCAGTACCCCAAGCAGAAAGGGGTCTAGGGTACTATTCAAATCTTTTTGTGATTCCAAAGGAGGGGGGCACGTTCCGTCCGATTCTGGACCTAAAGTGTTTAAACAAGTTTCTGAGTGTTCCATCGTTCAAAATGGAAACTATCAGATCTTATTCTGCCCCTAGTTCAAGAGGAGGGACAGTTCATGACAACCATAGACTTGGACGCTTACTTTCATGTGCCAATCCACACGGACCACTTCAAGTTCCTAAGATTTGCGTTTCTTTACCAACACTTCCAGTTTGTGGCCCTGCCCTTTGGTCTGGCAACGGCCCTAAGAGTTTTCTCGAAGGTTCTGGGGGTGCTACTTGCAGTGGCCAGAGGCATTGTGGGGCGCCCTATCTGGACAACATCCTAGTCCAGGCGCCGTCGCTCAGTCTAGCAGAGAATCATTTGAGGGCCCTTCTTCTTTTACTCCAATCTCACAGTTGGAAGATCAATTCAGGAAAGAGTTCCCTGGTTCCCAGCAACAGGGTGGAGTTCCTGGGCACCATAATGGACTCTGTTTATGAAGATATTTCTCACAGAACATTGCGTCTTCTTATCTTGCCCTTCAGTCCTCCTCAAGCCCCTCGGTGGCTTAGTGTATAGAGGTGATCGTACTCATGGTTCCCAGCATAGACGTCAATCCATTCACAAGGGTCCATCTCAGACCTCTTCAATTGTGCATGTTGAGACAGTGGAACGGCGATCATTCAGATCTATCACAGCAGATATCCATGGATGCTCGGACTCTGATCTCCCTCTCTTGGTGGATCTGTCTGGAGCAACTGTCCATGGGGACATCCTTCTTGAGACCGTCCTGGGAGATTGTGCCCACAGACACAAGTCTGGCAGGATGGGGAGCTGTTTGGGGTGCCAGGATGGCACAAGGAAGATGGTCCCGGGAGGATTCTCTCCTTTCGATAAATATTCTGGAACTCCGTGCAATCTACAATGCTCTGAAGGCATGGCCTCCTCTGGGGTCGTTAAACTTCATCAGATTGCAGACCGACATTACCTCGGTGGCTTACATCAACCATCAGGGGGTACTAGGAGCTCCCTAGCTATGAGGGAGGTGTCTTGTATCTTGGAGTGGGCGGAGTACCACAACTGCTCGCTCTCAGTGATTTATATTCCAGGTGTGGACAACTGGAAAGCAGACTTTCTCAACAGGCAATCCTTCCATCCGCGGGAATGGTCTCTTCACCCCGAAGTGTTTGCGGAGATTTGTCTCAGGTGGGGATCGCCAGAGAGAGATCTCATGGCGTCCAGACTCAATTGCAAGCTACCCTGATATGGGTCGAGGTCCAGGAATCCCAAGGCAGAGCTAATAGATGCCTTAGCAGTGCCTTGGGGGGTTCAGCCCAGCTTTCATTTTCCACCGTTACCTCTTCTACCTCGTGTTGTGGCACATTCTGATTGCTCCGTCGTGGCCGCGGAGGATGTGGTTTGCGGATCTGGTGGGGATGTCATCTTCTCCGCCCCGTGGAGGTTACCATGTTGCAGGGATCGGCTGGAACAGGGCCCCTTTCATCATCAAAATCCTGATTCTCTGAGGCTGACTGCGTGGAGATTGAACGCCTAGTCTTGGCCAAGAGAGGCTTTTCTGAAGGTGTGATTAATACTCTAATTCAGACAAGGAAGCCAGTCACTCGTTGCATCTACCATAAGGTGTGGTGGACTTGCTTGTCCTGGTGTGAGAAGCATGGATATCCTTTGCATAAGATGAAGGTATCCAGGATTCTGTCCTTTCTCCAAGACGGTTTGGAGAAGGGTCTTGCCGCTAGTTTCTTAAAGGGTCAGATTTCGGCATTATCAATCTTGTTGCATAGGAGACTCGCTGAGCTCCCTGACATCCAATCCTTTGTTCAGGCTCTGTCTAGAATCAGGCCTGTCTTTAGACAGTCTGCTCCCCCATGGAGCTTAAACTTGGTCCTTAAGGTTTTGCAGAGGGTTCCAATTGAGCCTATGCATTCCGTTGACATTAAAGGAACAGTTCACCCAAAAAAATTCTCCCCTTTAAATTATTCCCAATGATCCTTTTAACCTGCTAGAGTGTATTAAATTGGTTACAAGTAGCTCCTCCTATTTCAGCATTTGTTTATACACAAATAAGCATGAAAATGGAATTTCTCAAATATTTTATACTCTGCAGTTGGTATAACAAGTCATTTAAAATACATTAATGGAAAAACAATTTTACAGTGTACTGTCCCTTTAAGATTCTGTCCTGGAAGGTTCTCTTCCTGTTGGTCATTGCATCGGCACGCAGAGTATCTGAACTGGCTGCCTTGCAATGTGGGTCGCCTTATCTGGTTTTTCATGCGGATAAGGCTGAGCTTTGCACTGGTTTGGGGTTTCTTCCCAAGGTGGTGTCTAACCATAACGTCAATCAGGAAATAGTAGTTCCTCCTTTGTGTCCTAACCCTCCTTCTAAGGAGTGGTTACTTCATAATATGGATGTGGTTTGTGCCCTGAAGTTCTATCTTCAGGCTACGAAGGATCTGTCTACATCTGTTTTTCTGGTGTATTCAGGGAAGTTCAAGGGGCAGAAAGCCTCTTCTACTCCTTTGTCCTTTTGGTTGAGGAGCTTCATTCGTTTGGCCTATGAGACAGTGGGACATAAGCCTCCTCAGAGGATCATGGCTCATTCAACTAGAGCTGTGGCTTCGTCTTGGTCCTTCAAGAATGAGGCCTCTATGGAGAAAATTTGTAAGGCGGCTACCTGGTCCTCCTTTTACAAAGTTTTACAAGTTTGACGTTTTTGCAAGGTTTTGCAGGCTTTGATGCCCTCAGATTAGGGGCCGCCTTTTCCCTCCCGGTTTCATTCAGTGTTCCCAACTGTAATGAATGAAGCCGTGGATTCTCCTCCCCTTTTAGATGGAAAACCTATATTATGCTTACCTGATAATAATTTCATTTCCATCAAGGGGAGG
The DNA here is from genome assembly GCF_027579735.1 of Bombina bombina. Lineage (NCBI taxonomy): Eukaryota > Metazoa > Chordata > Amphibia > Anura > Bombinatoridae > Bombina > Bombina bombina. Next base: position 128,946,393 of record NC_069510.1, read on the forward strand.
GAGAGTCCACAGCTTCCGCCCGTAGCTCCGATGGGCGGACCTAAATTTAATTACTTTTCTGGCACAATTTATACCCTGATATTTCTCCTACTGTTCCCTCGGCAGAATGACTGGGGAGTGAGGGAAGTGGGGGAGGTATTTAAGCCTTTCGCTGGGGTGTCTTTGCCTCCTCCTAATGGTCAGGTTCTAAATTCCTAACAGTAATGAATGAAGCCTTGGACTCCCCTCGATCAAAATGAAATGATCAGGTAAGCATAATTTAGGTTTTTTGATTCACAACCTGGATTGTGCTTGCTGATTGGTGGCTAAATGCACCCACCGTTAAACAAGTGCTGTCCAGGGTCTGAACCAAAAATTGTCTGGCTCCTTAGCTTAGGTGCCTTCTTTTTCAAATAAAGATGGAAAGAGAACGAAGAAAAAATAATAGGAGTTAATTAGAAAGTTGCTTAACCATATTAAAAATATAAAGACATTATCTAATACTATTGAAGCATGGCAAAAACTTAATATAATGTTCAAAGTTAATTTTGAGATCTCTCCATTTCTTCCGATACGAGGTAACCCAAAATTTATCCCTGGTCTATCCCATGAAATCTATAAGAATTGGATGCAAAAAGGTTTGCTTTATGTACATCAATGTCTAAATAATATGTCCCAAATAAGAACTTTTGAGGACATTGCTGGAGAATTTTGTCTTCCTAATAAGAATTTTTTTGCTTACCTTCAGGTTAGACATTTTATAACAGGAATTAAAAAATCAAATTCAGATAGGGTCGGATGGGGGGGAAATCGAAAAATATATAACGAGCTATAAGTCAGGTAAACATAGTATAGCTCTCCTATATAAAATTATGCTGGCAAAGCAGGGCCAACTGCTAAGGGATAACCTAATTCAGAAATGGAATCCTTACTTTACGGACATCTCACCAGAAACATTGACTGCAAGTTTTGAATGGGTCCAGGGAGCCATTGTATCTCTACAGTCTGGAAAGAATCACACCTAAAATTACTTAATGCGTACCTGACACCCTGGAAAATAGCCAAATGGTATACGAACTCTGTAGACAAGTGTCCAAGATGTAATAACTCATGTGCAGATATAATTCACTGTTTCTGGAACTGCCCTAAAATAATTCCGTTTTGGAGCAAAGTAGAATTCTGGCTCAACAAGGTATTAGACTTTAGATTAAAAATTCATTCTAAACATATTTTTTTCTTTATAATACAGAGCAGAATAGAGCTAATACCAATCTTATCAATACTGTAATTATGCTTGGTCGTAACCTCATATTAAGACTGGAAGAATAAAAAAGCCCCTACACTGGCCTGTTTCATAAATTCCATATATGCCCAGATAATTTTTGAACAAATGAATATACCCCCCCAAGAAGAGAAAAAGATCAAAGATTTCTTTCTGAAATGGCTAAGAGTTATCTTATCTTATCCACAGGCTATTCAATTTCTACTTATTCGTAATTTTCGTAGAACGGAATTTTTTGAGACTTTGATTCTGTCAAATGTCTATGCAACTGAATGGTATTGACTCTCGATGTAGACAGAGGAGGAAAGGGAAACAAATAGCTAATTTCTCTTGTTAGGTGTATCCAGTCCACGGATCATCCATTACTTGTGGGATATTCTCCTTCCCAACAGGAAGTTGCAAGAGGATCACCCACAGCAGAGCTGCTATATAGCTCCTCCCTTAACTGCCATAGCCAGTCATTCTCTTGCAAGCTCTCAACATAGCTGGAGGTAGTATAGGAAAGTGGTAAAATATAGTTAGTTCTTTCTTCAATCAAAAGTTTGTTTTTAAATGGTACCGGAGTTGTGCTATTTTATCTCAGGCAGCATTTAGAAGAAGAATCTGCCTGCGTTTTTTCTATGATCTTAGCAGAAGTAACTAAGATCCACTGCTATTCTCACATATGTCTGAGGAGTGAGGTAACTTCAGAGGGAGAATGGCGTGCAGGGTATCCTGCAATAAGGTATGTGCAGTTAAGTTTTTCTAGGGATGGAATTTGCTAGAAAATGCTGCTGATACCGGATTAATGTAAGTTAAAGCCTAAATACAGTGATTTAATAGCGACTAGTATCAGGCTTGCTATCAGAGGTATATACTCTGATTAATGTGCAATATAAAACGTTTGCTGGCATGTTTAATCGTTTTTATATATGCTTTGGTGATAAAACTTATTGGGGCCTAGTTTTTTCCACATGGCTGGCTTTATTTTTGCCTAGAAACAGTTTCCTGAGGCTTTCCACTGTTATAGTATAAAAGTTACAGTTGGTGCAGTTAAAATTATAAACTGTGACATTCAGCTTCCCTCAGCAGTCCCCTGCATGCTATAGGACATCTCTGAAGGGCTCAGAAGGCTTCAAAAGTAGGAGCTGTGGCAGTTGTTATGACTGTTTAAAAAACATATTTTCTCTTGTTAAGTGTATTCAGTCCACGGGTCATCCATTACTTATGGGATATATTCCCTTCCCAACAGGAAGTTGCAAGAGGATCACCCAAGCAGAGCTGCTATATAGCTCCTCCCCTCACATGTCATATCCAGTCATTTTCTTGCAACCCTCAACATAGAAGGAGGTCGTGAGAGGAGTGTGGTGTTTTATGCTTAATTATTTCTTCAATCAAAAGTTTGTTATTTTTAAATGGCACCGGAGTGTGCTGTTTTTTTCCTCAGGCAGTATTTAGAAGAAGAAATCTGCCTGCGTTTTCTATGATCTTAGCAGAAGTATCTAAGATCCACTGGCTGTTCTCGCACATTCTGAGGAGTGAGGTAACTTCAGAAAGGGAATAGCGTGCGGGGTCTCCTGCAAATGAGGTATGTGCAGTAAAATATTTTTCTAAGGAATGGAATTGACTAAGAAAATACTGCTGATACCGAAGTAATGTAAGTACAGCCTTAAATGCAGTGGTAGCGACTGGTATCAGGCTGATTAAATGTATGTGCAGTAATGTAATTTTCTAAAGAATGGAATTTGACTAAGAAAATGCTGCTAATACTGAAAGTAATGTAATGAGCCTTAACTGCAGTAGAAGCGACTGGTAGCAGGCTTATAAATAACAATACATACTCTTTAAAAAGGGATCTTAAAAACGTTTACTGGCATGTTTAATCGTTTTTTGTGAGGTACATTGGTGATAAAACTTATAGGGGCATGAATTTTCCCACATGGCTGACTTATATTTCTGCATAGAAACGGTTAACTGAGGTTTCCCATTGCTGTAATAATGAGTGGGAGGGGCCTATTTTAGCGCTTTTTTGCGCAGTAAAAATTCAGTCAGTCTTCCTGCTTCTTCCTGCATGACCCAGGACGTCTCTAGAGAGCTCAGAGGTTTTCAAAAGTCATTTTGAGGGAGGTAATCAGTCACAGCAGACCTGTGACAGTGTGTTTGACTGTGTTAAAAACGTTTATTTGCATATTGATTATCCGTTTTTGGGTATTTACTGTGAAAATTTGGTTGCTATAACAGATTTAGTTCATTGTTATTTCAACTGTGACAGTTTTTTTGTGCTTCTTAAAGGCGCAGTAGCGTTTTTTATATTGCTTGTAAATTTATTTTAAAGCATTTTCCAAGCTTGCTTGTCTCATTGCTAGTCTGTTTAAACATGTCTGACACAGATGAATCTGTTTGTTCACTATGTTTGAAGGCCAATGTGGAGCCCCATAGAAATATGTGTACTAAATGTATTGATGTCACTTTAAATAATAAAAGTCAGTCTTTATCTGTAAAGGAATTATCACCAGACAACGAGGGGGAAGTTATGCCGACTAACTCTCCTCACGTGTCAGTACCTTCGCCTCCCGCTCAGGAGGCGCGTGAGATTGTGGCGCCAAGTACATCAGGGACGCCCATACAAATCACGTTAGAAGACATGACTACTATTATGAATAATACCCTGACAGAAGTGTTATCTAAATTGCCAGAATTAAGAGGCAAGCGCGATAGCTCTGGGATAAGGACAGAGCGTGCTGGTGATATGAGAGCCATGTCTGATACTGCGTCACAGTTTGCAGAACATGAGGACGGAGAGCTTCATTTTGTGGGTGACGGATCTGATCCGGGGAAGCCGGATTCAGAGATCTCTAATTTTAAATTTAAGCTAGAGAACCTCCGTGTATTGCTTGGAGAGGTTTTAGCGGCTCTGAATGACAGTAACACAGTTCCAATTCCAGAGAAAATGTGTAGGCTGGATAGATACTATGCGGTGCCGGTGTGCACTGACGTTTTTCCTATACTTAAAAGGCTTACAGAAATTATTAGCAAGGAGTGGGATAGACCCGGTGTGCCCTTTTCCCCACCTCCTATATTTAGGAAAATGTTTCCAATAGACGCCACTACACGGGACTTATGGCAGTCGGTCCCTAAGGTGGAGGGAGCAGTTTCTACTTTAGCTAAGCGTACCACTATCCCGGTGGAGAATAGTTGTGCTTTTTCGGATCCAATGGATAAAAAATTAGGTTACCTTAAGAAAATGTTTGTTCAACAAGGTTTAATCTTACAGCCCCTTGCATGCATTGCGCCTGTCACTGCTGCTGCGGCATTCTGGTTTGAGTCTCTAGAAGAGGCCATTCGCACAGCTCCATTGGATGAAATTATGGACAAGCTTAAAGCACTTAAGCTGGCTAATGCATTTGTTTCTGATGCCATTGTACATTTAACTAAACTAACGGCTAAGAACTCCGGATTTGCCATCCAGGCACGCAGAGCGCTATGGCTTAAATCCTGGTCAGCTGACGTGACTTCTAAATCTAAATTGCTTAATATTCCTTTCAAAGGGCAGACCTTATTCGGGCCCGGTTTGAAAGAAATTATCGCTGACATTACTGGGGGTAAGGGTCATACTCTTCCTCAGGACAGGGCCAAATCAAAGGCCAAACAGTCTAATTTTCGTGCCTTTCGAAACTTCAAGGCAGGAGCAGCATCAACTTCCTCCGCTCCAAAACAGGAAGGAACTGTTGCTCGTTACAGACAGGCCTGGAAAACTAACCAGTCCTGGAACAAGGGCAAGCAGGCCAGAAAACCTACTACTGCCCCTAAGACAGCATGAAGAGAGGGCCCCCTATCCGGAAACGGATCTAGTGGGGGGCAGACTTTCTCTCTTCGCCCAGGCGTGGGCAAGAGATGTCCAGGATCCCTGGGCGTTGGAGATTATATCTCAGGGATATCTTCTGGACTTCAAAGCTTCTCCTCCACAAGGGAGATTTCATCTTTCAAGGTTATCAGCAAACCAAATAAAGAAAGAGGCATTTCTACGCTGTGTGCAAGACCTCATAGTAATGGGGGTGATCCACCCAGTTCCGAGGACGGAACAAGGGCAAGGATTTTACTCAAATCTGTTTGTGGTTCCCAAGAAAGAGGGAACCTTCAGACCAATCTTGGACCTAAAAATCTTAAACAAATTCCTAAGAGTTCCATCATTCAAAATGGAAACTATTCGAACCATCCTACCCATGATCCAAGAGGGTCAGTATATGACCACAGTGGACTTAAAGGATGCCTACCTTCACATACTGATTCACAAAGATCATTATCGGTACCTAAGATTTGCCTTTCTAGACAGGCATTACCAGTTTGTAGCTCTTCCCTTCGGGTTAGCTACGGCCCCGAGAATTTTTACAAAGGTTCTGGGCTCACTTCTGGCGGTGCTAAGACCGCGAGGCATAGCGGTGGCTCCGTACCTAGACGACATTCTGATACAAGCGTCAAGTTTTCAAATTGCCAAGTCTCATACAGAGATAGTTCTGGCATTTCTGAGGTCGCATGGGTGGAAGGTGAACGTGGAAAAGAGTTCTCTATTACCACTCACAAGGGTTCCCTTCCTAGGGACTCTTATAGATTCTGTAGAGATGAAAATTTACCTGACGGATTCCAGGTTATCAAAACTTCTAAATGCTTGCCGTGTCCTTCATTCCATACCACGCCCGTCAGTAGCTCAGTGCATGGAAGTAATCGGCTTAATGGTAGCGGCAATGGACATAGTACCATTTGCGCGCCTGCATCTCAGACCGCTGCAATTATGCATGCTAAGTCAGTGGAATGGGGATTACTCAGATTTGTCCCCTCTACTAAATCTGGATCAAGAGACCAGAGATTCTCTTCTCTGGTGGCTTTCTCGGGTCCATCTGTCCAAAGGGATGACCTTTCGCAGGCCAGATTGGACGATTGTAACAACAGATGCCAGCCTTCTAGGTTGGGGCGCAGTCTGGAACTCCCTGAAGGCTCAGGGATCGTGGACTCAGGAGGAGAAACTCCTCCCAATAAATATTCTGGAGTTAAGAGCAATATTCAATGCTCTTATAGCTTGGCCTCAGTTAGCAACACTGAGGTTCATCAGATTTCAGTCGGACAACATCACGACTGTGGCTTACATAAACCATCAAGGGGGAACCAGGAGTTCCCTAGCGATGTTAGAGTCTCACTCTTGCCACCTGTCAGCGATCTACATCCCAGGCGTGGAGAACTGGGAGGCGGACTTTCTAAGTCGCCAGACTTTTCATCCGGGGGAGTGGGAACTTCATCCGGAAGTCTTCGCTCAACTGATTCATCGTTGGGGCAAACCAGAACTGGATCTCATGGTGTCTCGCCAGAACGCCAAGCTTCCTTGTTACGGATCCAGGTCCAGGGACCCGGGAGCGGCTCTGATAGATGCTCTAGCAGCCCCTTGGTTTTTCAACATGGCTTATGTGTTTCCACCATTTCCGCTGCTACCTCGACTGAGAGGGCATCGGTGATTCTGATAGCGCCTGCGTGGCCACGCAGGACCTGGTATGCAGACCTAGTGGACATGTCGTCCTGTCCACCATGGTCTCTGCCTCTGAGGCAGGACCTTCTAATTCAGGGTCCTTTCAACCATCCAAATCTAATTTCTCTGAGGCTGACTGCATGGAGATTGAACGCTTGATCCTATCAAAGCGTGGCTTCTCGGAGTCGGTTATTGATACCTTAATACAGGCTTGGAAACCTGTTACCAGAAAAATTTACCATAAAATATGGCGTAAATATTTATATTGGTGCGAATCCAAGAGTTACTCATGGAGTAAGGTTAGGATTCCTAGGATATTGTCTTTTCTACAAGAGGGTTTAGAAAAGGGCTTATCTGCTAGTTCGTTAAAGGGACAGATTTCTGCTCTGTCCTTTTACACAAACGTCTGGCAGAAGTTCCAGACGTTCAGGCTTTTTGTCAGGCTTTGGCTAGGATTAAGCCTGTGTTTAAGACTGTTGCTCCGCCATGGAACTTAAACTTAGTTCTTAAAGTTCTTCAAGGTGTTACATTTGAACCCCTTCATTCCATTGATATTAAGCTGTTATCTTGGAAAGTTCTGTTTTTGATGGCTATTTCCTCGGCTCGAAGAGTCTCTGAGTTATCTGCCTTACATTGTGATTCTCCTTATCTGATTTTCCATTCAGACAAGGTAGTTCTGCGTACTAAACCTGGGTTCTTACCTAAGGTAGTTTCTAACAGGAATATCAATCAAGAGATTGTTGTTCCATCATTATGTCCTAACCCTTCTTCAAAGAAGGAACGACTTTTGCATAATCTGGACGTACTCCGTGCCCTGAAGTTCTATTTACAGGCAACTAAAGATTTTCGTCAAACTTCTTCCCTGTTTGTCTTTTATTCTGGTCAGAGGAGAGGTCAAAAAGCTTCGGCTACCTCTCTCTCCTTTTGGCTTCGTAGCATAATACGTTTAGCCTATGAGACTGCTGGACAGCAGCCTCCTGAAAGAATTACAGCTCATTCCACTAGAGCTGTGGCTTCCACCTGGGCCTTTAAGAATGAGGCCTCTGTTGAACAGATTTGCAAGGCTGCGACTTGTTCTTCACTTCATACCTTTTCAAAATTTTACAAATTTGACACTTTTTCTTCTTCGGAGGCTGTTTTTGGGAGAAAGGTTCTACAGGCAGTGGTTCCTTCCGTTTAAAGTTCCTGCCTTGTCCCTCCCATCATCCGTGTACTTTAGCTTTGGTATTGGTATCCCATAAGTAATGGATGACCCGTGGACTGAATACACTTAACAAGAGAAAACATAATTTATGCTTACCTGATAAATTTATTTCTCTTGTAGTGTATTCAGTCCACGGCCCGCCCTGTCTTTTTCTGAGGCAGATCTAAATTTTAATTAAAACTCCAGTCACCTCTGCACCCTATGGTTTCTCCTTTCTGGTCTTGTTTCGGTCGAATGACTGGATATGACATGTGAGGGGAGGAGCTATATAGCAGCTCTGCTTGGGTGATCCTCTTGCAACTTCCTGTTGGGAAGTGAATATATCCCATAAGTAATGGATGACCCGTGGACTGAATACACTACAAGAGAAATAAATTTATCAGGTAAGCATAAATTGTTTTTCGTTTTGTTAATCTGTTTTTTGTATTAAGGGGTTAATCATCCATTTGCAAGTGGGTGCAATGCTCTGCTAACTTGTTACATACACTGTAAAAATTTCGTTAGTTTAACTGCCTTTTTTCACTGTTATTTCAAATTTTGGCAAAATTTGTTTCTCTTAAAGGCACAGTAACGTTTTTTTATATTGCTTGTTAACTTGATTTAAAGTGTTTTCCAAGCTTGCTAGTCTCATTGCTAGTCTGTATAAACATGTCTGACATAGAGGAAACTCCTTGTTCATTATGTTTAAAAGCCATGGTGGAACCCCATAGGAGAATGTGTACTAAATGTATTGATTTCACTTTAAACAATAAAGATCAGCTGTTATCTTTAAAAGAATTATCACCAGAGGATTCTGACGAGGGGGAAGTTATGCCGACTAACTCTCCCCACGTGTTGGACCCTTTGACTCCCGCTCAAGGGACTCACGCTAAAATGGCACCAAGTACATCAAAGACGCCCATAGCGATTACTTTGCAGGACATGGCGGCAATCATGGATAATACCCTGTCAGGGGTATTAGCCAGACTGCCTGAATTCAGAGGAAAGCGCGATAGCTCTCGGGTTAGACGTAATACAGAGCAATCAGATGTTTTAAGGCCCATGTCTGATACTGCGTCACAATATGCAGAAGCTGAGGAAGAGCTTCAGTCTGTGGGTGACGTCTCTGACTCGGGGAAGCCTGATTCAGATATGTCTACTTTTAAATTTAAGCTTGAGAACCTCCGGGTGTTGCTTGGAGAGGTTTTAGCTGCTCTGAATGACTGTGACACAATTGCAGTGCCAGAGAAATTGTGTAGACTGGATAAATACTACGCGGTGCCGATGTGTACCGACGTTTTTTTCCAATACCTAAAAGGTTTACAGAAATTATTACTAAGAAGTGGGACAGACCCGGTGTGCCGTTTTCCCCCCCTCCTATTTTTAGAAAAATGTCTCCAATAGACGCCACCACACGGGACTTATGGCAGACGGTCCCTAAGGTGGAGGGAGCAGTTTCTACTTTAGCAAAGCGTACCACTATCCCTGTCGAGGACAGTTGTGCTTTTTCAGATCCAATGGATAAAAAATTAGGTTACCTTAAGAAAATGTTTATTCAACAAGGTTTTATCCTGCAGCCCCTTGCATGCATTGCTCCTGTCACTGCTGCTGCAGCGTTCTGGTTTGAGTCTCTGGAAGAGGCCTTTCAGACAGCTACTCCATTGACTGAGATACTTGACAAACTTAGAACACTTAAGCTAGCTACTTCTTTTGTTTCTGATGCCATTGTTCATTTGACTAAACTAACGGCTAAGAATTCTGTATTCGCCATCCAGGCGCGTAGGGCGCTATGGCTTAAATCTTGGTCAGCTGACGTGGCTTCAAAGTCTAAATTACTTAACATTCCCTTCAAGGGGCAGACCCTATTCGAGCCTGGTTTGAGGGAAATTATTGCTGACATTACTGGAGGTAAGGGTCATACCCTTCCTCAGGACAGGGCCAAATCAAGGGCCAAACAGTCTAATTTTCGTGCCTTTCGAAACTTCAAGGCAGGTGCAGCATCAACTTCCTCTGCTACAAAACAAGAGGGAACTTTTGCGCAATCCAAGCCGGCCTGGAAATCTAACCAGGCCTGGAGCAAAGGCAAGCAGGCCAGAAAGCCTGCTGCTACCTCTAAGACAGCATGAAGGAACGGCCCCCTATCCGGCAACGGATCTAGTAGGGGGCAGACTTTCTCTCTTCGCCCAGGTGTGGGCAAGAGATGTTCAGGATCCCTGGGCGTTGGAGATCATATCTCAGGGATATCTTCTGGACTTCAAAGCTTCCCCCCCACAAGGGAGATTTCACCTTTCGAGATTATCTGTAAACCAGATAAAGAAAGAGGCATTCTTACGCTGTGTGCAAGACCTCCTAATAATGGGAGTGATCCATCCAGATCCACAGATGGAACAAGGACAGGAATTTTATTCAAATCTGTTTGTGGTTCCCAAAAAAGAGGGAACCTTCGGACCAATTTTGGTTCTAAAGATCTTAAACAAATTCCTCAGAGTTCCATCGTTAAAATGGAAACTATTCGGACCATCCTACCTATGATCCAGGAGGGTCAGTACATGACCACAGTGGATTTGAAGGATGCTTACCTTCACATACCGATTCACAAAGATCATCATCGGTTCCTAAGGTTTGCCTTTCTAGACAGGCATTACCAGTTTGTGGCTCTTCCCTTCGGGTTAGCTACAGCCCCAAGAATTTTTACAAAGGTTCTGGGGTCTCTTCTGGCGGTCCTAAGACCACGGGGCATAGCAGTGGCCCCTTATCTAGACATCCTGATACAGGCGTCAAACATCCAAATTGCCAAATCTCATACGGACATAGTGTTGGCATTTCTGAGGTTGCATGGGTGGAAAGTGAACGAGGGAAAGAGTTCTCTATCACCCCTCACAAGGGTTTCCTTCCTAGGAACTCTGATAGATTCTGTAGAAATGAAAATTTACCTGACGGAGTCCAGGTTATCAAAGCTTCTAAATTCCTGCCGTGTTCTTCATTACATTCCGCGCCCTTCGGTGGCTCAGTGCATGGAAGTGATCGGCTTAATGGTAGCGGCGATGGACATAGTGCCATTTGCGCGCCTACATCTCAGACCGCTGCAATTATGCATGCTCAGTCAGTGGAATGGGGATTACACAGATTTGTCCCCTCTGCTAAATCTGGATCAAGAGACCAGAGATTCTCTTCTCTGGTGGCTATCTCGGGTCCATCTGTCCAAAGGTATGACCTTTCGCAGGCCAGATTGGACAATTGTAACAACAGATGCCAGCCTTCTAGGTTGGGGTGCAGTCTGGAATTCCCCGAAGGCTCAGGGATCGTGGACTCAGGAGGAGAAACTCCTCCCAATAAATATTCTGGAGTTAAGAGCAATATTCAATGCTCTTCTAGCTTGGCCTCAGTTAGCAACCCTGAGGTTCATCAGATTTCAGTCGGACAACATCACGACTGTGGCTTACATCAACCATCAAGGGGGGACCAGGAGCTCCCTAGCGATGTTAGAACTCTCCAAGATAATTCGCTGGGCAGAGACTCACTCTTGCCATCTTTCAGCGATCCATATCCCAGGTGTAGAGAATTGGGAGGTGGATTTTCTAAGTCGTCAGACTTTTCATCCGGGGGAGTGGGAACTCCATCCGGAGGTGTTTGCTCAATTGGTTCATCATTGGGGCACACCAGAATTGGATCTCATGGCGTCTCGCCAGAACGCCAAGCTTCCTTGTTACGGATCCAGGTCCAGGGACCCAGAAGCGTCGCTGATAGATGCTCTAGCAGCCCCGTGGTTCTTCAACCTGGCTTATGTGTTTCCACCGTTTCCTCTGCTCCCTCGACTGATTGCCAAAATCAAACAGGAGAGAGCATCAGTGATCTTGATCGCGCCTGCGTGGCCACGCAGGACCTGGTATGCAGACCTGGTGGACATGTCATCCTTTCCACCTTGGACTCTGCCTCTGAGACAAGACCTTCTACTACAAGGTCCTTTCAATCATCCAAATCTAATTTCTCTGAGACTGACTGCCTGGAGATTGAACGCTTGATTTTATCAAGGCGTGGCTTCTCCGAGTCAGTCATTGATACCTTAATACAGGCACGAAAGCCTGTAACCAGGAAAATCTACCATAAGATATGGCGCAAATATCTTCATTGGTGTGAATCCAAGAATTACTCATGGAGTAAGGTTAGGATTCCTAGGATATTGTCCTTTCTCCAAGAGGGTTTGGATAAAGGATAATCAGCTAGTTCTTTAAAGGGACAGATTTCTGCTCTGTCTATCCTTTTGCACAAGCGTCTGGCAGAGGTTCCAGACGTCCAGGCATTTTGTCAGGCTTTGGTTAGAATTAAGCCTGTGTTTAAACCTGTTGCTCCTCCATGGAGCTTAAACTTGGTTCTTTAGGTTCTTCAAGGAGTTCCGTTTGAACCCCTTCATTCCATTGATATCAAACTTTTATCTTGGAAAGTTCTGTTTTTGATGGCTATTTCCTCGGCTCGTAGAGTCTGAGTTATCAGCTTTACAATGTGATTCTCATTATCTGATTTTCCATACAGATAAAGTAGTTCTGCGTACAAAACCTGGGTTTTTACCTAAGGTAGTTTCCAACAAGAATATCAATCAAGAGATTGTTGTTCAATCATTGTGTCCTAATCCTTCTTCAAAGAAGGAACGTCTTTTACATAATTTGGACGTAGTCCGTGCTTTAAAGTTTTACTTACAAGCGACTAAAGATTTCCGTCAAACATCTTCCCTGTTTGTTGTTTACTCTGGACAGAGGAGAGGTCAAAAGGCTTCGGCAACCTCTCTTTTTGGCTTCGGAGCGTAATACGCTTAGCCTATGAGACTGCTGGACAGCAGCCCCCTGAAAGGATTACAGCTCATTCTACTAGAGCTGTGGCTTCCACCTGGGCCTTTAAAAATAAGGCTTCTGTTGAACAGATTTGCAAAGCGGCGACTTGGTCTTTGTTTCCTACCTTTTCAAAATTTTACAAATTTGATACTTTTGCTTCTTCGGAGGCTATTTTGGGGGAAGAGGTTCTACAGGCAGTGGTCCCTTCTGTTTAAGTACCTGCCTTGTCCCTCCCTTCATCTGTGTACTTTAGCTTTGGTATTGGTATCCCACAAGTAATGGATGATCCGTGGACTGGATACACCTAACAAGAGAAAACATAATTTATGCTTACCTGATAAATTTATTTCTCTTGTGGTGTATCCAGTCCACGGCCCGCCCTGTCCTTTTCAAGGCAGGTCTAAATTTTAAACTACAGTCACCACTGCACCCTATGGTTTCTCCTTTCTCGGCTAGTTTCGGTCGAATGACTGGCTATGGCAGTTAGGGGAGGAGCTATATAGCAGCTCTGCTGTGGGTGATCCTCTTGCAACTTCCTGTTGGGAAGGAGAATATCCCACAAGTAATGGATGATCCGTGGACTGGATACACCACAAGAGAAATAAATTTTATCAGGTAAGCATAAATTATGTTTTCATGCTTATTCTAAGCATAAACAAATAGAAGAAGTTACTGCAGGGTCTTGGTGGGGGAGAGGAGACGGGGAGTGAGAGGAGAGGGGATTTCTCCCTTTTTTTTTTTTTTTTTTTTTTTTTTTTCTTTCTCTGCTGTAGTGATACAAAGAGAAGGTTAATTGACAGGATTAAACTGCAAATCTGGTAGCGAGACTTAAAGTGTATTTGCTGTATACATTTGCAAGGTATTAATGAAGGTTTTTTTTTTTTTATTTGTACCGGTTTAGTTTTGTCAATATTGTTTGTATGTTTAAAAACCAATAAAAAATTCATTGAAAAATGGGAAAAAAAAAAGTTGCTTAACCCTTTGGCTGCTAAGCCATTTCCCACCTGGGTGCTAATATTTTCTTCTTTTTTTTTTTTTTAACTTTTTTTTTTTTTTTTTTAACAGAACCCCAAGACTTACACTGTTCGGAAGGATAGGCGATTACCTTTCCAACAGTGGGTCTTGGGGGTCTGTAGCTGCTTAGATGCCTGAGATACAGACTTCTAAGCAGCATGCCCCCTCCTCCTATACTTAACATTGTTAAGTATAAATAAAGTTGCGTGGTGACGTTATCACGTAATTGAGCGTGACGTGACCGCACATCGCGTGAAGCCCCGGCGATGCCTGTCACTCTACAGGCACGATCGCCGGGGTAGCAGCAGTAAGGAGCCCCCAGATCTCCCTCAAGGTGGGAGAGTGCTCATGACGGCTCTGAGCCGTCATTAGCACCAGAGTGAGAAACTCTGAGACGGCTCAGAGCCATCATTAGCACTCAAAGGGTTAAAATTGCTGCTTTATCGGAATCGTGAAAGCAAAAATTTGGGTTTAGTGTCCCTTTAATGTTTCTCAATAGCTTCTTTGATGCTTATAGTTTTGGCTCTCACTAAAACGAGAGGAACACTTTATGGATGTGATCCAGTTGTTTAGAATCCGCATATGTTACATATGCTGCCATGATGTGGGCTAATTTTGCGGGTTTTGCCCTTAAAGGGACACAGAACCCAAATTTTTTCTTTTGTGGTTCAGATAGAGCATGCAATTTTAAGCAACTTCCTAATTTACTCCTATTAGCAAATGTTCTTCATTCTCTTGGTATCTTTATTTCAAAAGCAAGAATGTAAGTTTAAATGCCGGCCCATTTTGGTGAACAAACTGGCTTGCTCTTGCTGATTGGTGGATAAATTTATTCACCGATAAACAAGTGTTGTCCAAGGTTCTGGACTTTCTTTTTCAAATAAAGATAGCAAGAGAACGAAGAAAATTTATAATAGGAGTAAATTAGAAAGTTGTTTAAAATTGCATGCTCTATCTGATTCACAAAAGAAAAAAATTGGGTTCAGTGTCCCTTTAACTTACCTTTATGTATATCCACCTTCCTACTTGTAGTTCGTTATTCTTATATGTATTTCCCCCCATTTCTTACTGCCTTTTCTGCTCACAAGGTTAAGCAACAAAATTGGTAGGAAAGTGGGAGGTGGGCATGAGTGGTCTAACGATTAAAAGTTTGAAGTTTCCAATGATCTGTAACTGGATGGCTATTTTCTGGAATCCCTTCTTGCTTTGTGCCCTGTCGTGCAGAGTACGAATAAAGGAAATTCAGAAACAGGAGTAGAAAGTATCATTGTAGGTTAACGGGATAAAAAAAAATTTTTTGTCTTATAGGGAATTTGTAAAAAAAAAAAATTTCTTCTTGTCATGGTGCAGGTTGGAATTTTAC
Organism: Bombina bombina; assembly: GCF_027579735.1. Taxonomy (NCBI): domain Eukaryota; kingdom Metazoa; phylum Chordata; class Amphibia; order Anura; family Bombinatoridae; genus Bombina; species Bombina bombina. The sequence goes on from NC_069510.1 coordinate 128,961,534, forward strand.
TAAAATCCAATGTTTCCACGATTTCCTATGGAAAGTGTCTGGACAGAAGAGGGGAGCTGGTCAACAACTTATAGTTAAAGTAGTAGCAAATGCTGCTTCTCCAAGTGTGGGATTGTCAAGAACAAAAGTGATTTAGATTTGTATTGGCTAATTCAGGAATTAATTTGCTTACAAGGAAATCAATGTGTTGCTATTGAATAGTGTAAAACTGTAAATTTAAAAGTCTTTTCCTCTTTTAGAGTGATGGATTTAACGATTTGAGTGAATTAAGTACATTTTTTAGCATGCATTTGTTAATCTTTCCATTAAAGGGCCTGCTTGTTTCATGGTTTCAAAAGAATGCAAAGAATAAAGCAAAGTTAGTGCATGTTTGCATTTGTCTGAATCCACATGTCTAATCAGATCTTGGAATTTCATTACACTGGTGTAAATATAGGTTTATCAGTTCTTCTTTTAAAGCACTTATGGGTGAATTGCTATCTTTCACTTGCCTTGACTTTAAAGCATATAAAATGGAATGAGTCCTATTTTCTAGCCTCTCATATATATTTGGGACTTGAACTTGGTGATGTAGGTTCTTCAGGATTATCTTAGAAGCTATTTAAGCTTGTCCTTGAAGTAGTAATTGTGTGTGCTACCTTGTTGCTACCGAATGTAAGTTTCATGGGCCAATTTTATTTCCTTGCTCACTTCAAAATGATATCCACGTGGGCTATTTGTAAACTAATATATAAATGTAAATTCCAGAGATATAGCGAAGACCAGAAGAATGGGGTAGTTAAAAAGAAGAATCCTAAAGACCTCTGGGAGTTTAAAGCATAACATTTTTAAAGCTGTATTTCAAGCTTATGAGTGAGCTTGCAGAAACTGGTTATTTTGTCTCTGCACCTCAGAAGTGGCAAGATCAGTCACCCCCAAACACTCGCTCGTTCAGGGAGATTGGCATGCCCATGCCCTCCCCTTGCAATTGGTTTCAGGAGAGCGGAGGGGAAGCATTGCACAAGAAATCTCTTGTGCAGTGCTAATTTGGCCACGCGATGCAGCAGCACAAGATCTCTGCTTGCAAACTTGTCCATCCACAATCGGGATTCATTTCTTTCCTAAGATATGGTGATTCCACGATTTCATCAATTACTGTTGGGAATATCACTCCTGGCCAGCAGGAGGAGGCAAAGAGCACAACAGCAAAACTGTTAAGTGTCACTCCCCTACCCGTAATCCCCAGTCAATCTCTTTGCCTCTGTTAATTGGAGGATGTGAAGTGTTTGGTGTCTGTAGAAAATTGGATTTCTTTTGTTACGGGCAAGTTTTTGGGTATAGCTGTACTCCACGTCAATCTCTTGAGTAGCGTAGTGGTGGCTTTAAAGCTGCCCAAGTACAGAAAGCCAGAGTAGGTTTACTCTGCTCTTTTTTTACACAGGTTTCTGTAAGGAGTGGCTTCCTTTCACGCGGGGTGGGCTGTCGTTCTGCCGGACAGCTAGATGTGCAGGTAAATGTCTTTTGTCTTCTGGGGCTAGGAGGCTGGCACTGTGAGGGTTAATTTGAATCCAACTCTGCATTTATTGTGGGACTGATAGGATAGGATAGATTATGGCAGGAGCAGGCACATTTATTATGTGACTTAGAGACAATAATTAATCTCCTTTATGGGTAGTAAGGAGTTGACCCCAATCTGGTGGCTCAAGAATTTTATTTTTAAATGAGGAGGATTTTACTTGATTGCATATCATTACGATCATTGCCAGCTCTGTCGCAGTAATTTCTGTCAGAGCGGCTGTGTTTTCTCTTCATCTCTTCCGGCTAGTAAGGCACGCTTACATGTGTGGCACAGTCTCTCTTGCCGGTTATGTGACCATTTGCTCCGACTCTGCTTAGAAGCAGTTGAAAGAATCCGGTCTTGCAGTTCAGTGTTTTTCCTTAACGGAGGGGCGGGTAGGCACCACAGCTAACGGCTGAGGTGTAGAGGTGGTCATATTTTGCATATTTCTTGCTGCTCAAGTTTTATATTGCATTATTGGGTGACATGCTTCAAGCTAAGAGGCATTATTTAAAGTGAAGGTCCATTTTGATGAATTAGTGCCCGGTTTTTAATAAACCTATTAAAAACAAGGGCACTTTAATTCATCAAAATTGACTTTTCACTGTTTTCTTCAAAAACGTACATTTTAATCCTGAATGCCGCTCCAGCGATTCCCCCGGCCGTCAGAAGCCTCTGCAGACGTCAGAAATGACGAATCAGGCTTCCTCCAATCACAGCTTCCCCCGGGGAATCTTGGCCTGATGCAACGCTGTGATTGGAGGAAGCAGGATTCATCATTTTGGACCCGCGAAGACAGCTTGTGACGGGCGGAGGAAGTGCTGCAGCAGCTGCCAGGATTAAAATGTAAGCTTTTGAAGAAAACGGTGAAATGTCAATTTTGATGAATTAAAGTGCCCTTGTTTTAAATAGGTTTATTAAAAACCGGGCTCTAATTCATCAAAATGGACCTTCACTTTAAAGTAGCAGTACATCTAAGGTTAAATTCTTTTTTTTCTGCCATGGAACAGAATTGTTTTCATGGACAATTATCTGCTTTGCTTAGAAAACAAAATTGTTTCGCCCTTGCAATTTTGTTCCTCATGTATAGAGAGGACTTTGAAAAATAAAGAAACTTTTTGTTTCTCAGGATGATGCTGTTCAGGCAATGCCACAGCTTTCTCCTCAAACGTCCCAAGCCTTAGTGGTGTCACATACAGTGCCCTGCGGTTCCTCTCAGGCTCCTGGAGGAGTGTATTTGCTGGCTCAAATTCCGGCTCAGGTATCCTCGGTATCTGCTGCCTTGTCTGCCATTCCTATGCTAAAGGGAAAACGCAAAAGGAATGCTAAAGATTTAGATTCTAAGGTTTCCGTCCCAAACTCTGCTACCCAGATTGCTCTCTCTTATAAGTCTGAGGAGGATACGTCGGTAGCCTCTGAGGGTGAAATCTCAGATTCGGACAGTGTAATTCCTTCATCTGATGCTGAAGTAGTATCCTTCAGATTTAAAGGGACACTCAGGTCAAATTAAACTTTAATGATTCAGATAGAGCATGCGATTATTAACAACTTTCCCGTTTACATCCATTAAAAAAATGTACACAGTCTTTTTATATTTACACTTTTTGAGTCACCAGCTTCTACTGAGCATGTGTAAGAATTCACAGAATATACATATATGCATTTGTGATTGGCTAATTGCTGTCACATGGTACAGGGGGAGTGGAAATGTACATAACTTTAAAATTTGTTATAAAAAAATCTAATACTTATTTGAAGTTCAGACTAAGTGCTATTGCATTGTCTTTGTATCATGCATTTGTTGATTTAGCAAATCTGCTGTATTGACTGGTCCTTTAAGCCTGAACACCTCCGTGTATTGTTAAAGGAGGTTTTGGCTACTTTGGATGACTCCGACCCGCCTGTCGTTAACCCCAAGAAATCAAGTAAACTTAAGTACTTTTTGATGTTCCGTCCTCTGTGGAAGTGTTTCCTGTTCCAGACCGTGCTACGGAGATTATTGCACAGGAATGGGAGAGACCGGGGTTACCGTTTTCTCAGTCTCCTGTTTTTAAAAAGATGTTTCCTGTTGCTGACTCCATCAAAGATTCATGGCGCAGGGTGCCTAAAGTAGAAGGGGCTATTTCTACTCTGGCTAAGAGAGCTACTATTCCTTTAGAGGATAGCTGCTTCTTTTAAAGATTCTATGGACAAAAAGCTGGAGGCTTAAGAAGATGTATATTCATCAAGGCCTTCAGTGGCAACCGGCAGTTGGTATAGCCACTGTGTCCAGTGCGGCATCTTATTGGTTTGATGCTCTGTCTGAGTCTCTTCAGGTTAAGACTCCTTTGGAGGAAATCCAAGATAGGATTAAGGCTATCAAGCTAGCCAATTCCTTTCTAATGCCACCATGCAAGTTATTAAAGGGACAGTAAAGTCAAAACTAAACTTTCATGATTCAGATAGGGCATGCAATTTTAAACAACTTTCCTATTTACTTTTATCATCAAATTTGCTTTGTGCCCTTGGTGGTATTTTTGAAAAGCTAAACCTAGCTAGGCTCAAACTGATTTCTAAACAGTTGAAAACCGCCTCCTAGCTCAGAGCATTTTGAAAGTTTTTCACAGTTAGACTGTGCTAGTTCACATGTGTCATATAGATAACATTGTGCTCCCTCCCGTGAAGTTATTTAGGAGTCTTCACTGATTGACTACACTGCATGTCTGTCAAAGGCACTTAGATAAGGAGGCTGTCTGCAAAGGCTTAGATACAAGGTAATCACAGATATAAAAAGCATATTAATATAACTGTGTTGGTTATGCAAAAATGGGGAATGGTTAATAAAGGGATTATCTATCTTTTTAAATAAGAAACATTTTGGTGTAGACTGTCCCTTTAAGCTAGGAGCCAAGGGCTTTGTGGCTGAAATCATGGTCAGCGGATGTTTCCTCTAAGTCCTAGCTTTTAGCGCTTCCTTACAAGGGTAAGACCTTGTTTGGCCCTGTTTTGGCAGAAATAATCTGACATTACTGGTGGAAAAGTGTCTTTTTTTCCTTTCGTAACCCCAAAGGAAAGTCTTCCTCTCCCTCTTCCAAGCAGGAACAATCCAAGTCTTCTTGGAAACCCAATCAGTCTTGGAACAAGGGGAAGCAATCTAAGAAGCCCGCAGCTGAGTCTAAGTCAGCATGAAGGAGTTGCCTCCGGTCCGGAATGGGGGCAGACTTCCTCTGTTTTATCCAACTTGGGTACGAGATGTCCCAGAACCTTGGGCTGTGGATATAGTGTCTCAGGGTTACTAAATATAATTCAAGGCTTTTCCTCACAGGGGCAGGTTTCTTTCAAGATTATCTGCAGACCAGATAAAGAGGCATTCTTGAATTGCGTTCGGGACCTTTCTTGCCTGGGAGTGATAGTTCAAAAGGGAACAGGGTCTGGGATTCTATTCCAATCTGTTTGTGGTTCCCAAAAAAACAGGGAACTTTTCTTCCTATTGTAGACCTAAAGTGTCTAAACAAGTTTCTCAGGGTACCATCCTTTAAAATGGAGACCATTCAGTCCATTCTCCCCTTGGTACAAGAGGGTCCGTTTATGACGACCATTGACCTGAAGGATGCATATCTTCACATTCCCATTCACAGGGATCATCACAATTACCTGAGATTCGCCATTCTAGACAAACACTTTCAGTTTGTGACCCTTCCAATTGGCCTTTCCACAGCCCCCAGAATTTTTTCAAAGATTCTGGGGGCTCTCTTGGCAGTGATCAGGGCTCGGGGAATTGCAGTGACGTCTTACCTGGACGACATATTGGTTCAGGCGTCATCTTTTCAACAAGCAAACTCTCATACAGAGATCTTGTTGTCTTTTCTACGTTCCCACGGATGGAAAGTGAATCTGGAAAATAGTTCCCTTGTTCCAGCTACAAGGGTGATTTTCTTAGGGACCATAATAGATTCCCTGTCTCTGAAATTTTTTCTGAAAGCAGTCAGAAAATCCAAGGTTCTTTCCTCTTGCCTCCTCTCTTCAGTCTACTGTTCGGCCATCAGTGGTTCAATGTATGGAGGTAATTGGCCTGATGGTCGCTTCCATGGACATCATTCCCTTTGCTCAATTCCATTTGAGAGCTCTACAGTTATGCCTGCTCAGACAATGGAACGAGGACCATTCGGATCTGTCTGAGGATAGATCTAGATCAGTCGATGAGACACTCTCCCGTGGTCGTGTTCTCAGGAGCATCTGTCTCGAGGCACATGCTTCTGGAGACCTTCCTGGGTCATTGTAACCAAGGACGCCTGCCTGCTGGGCTGGGGAGCAGTCTGGGACTTGTTAAAAGTGCAGGGTCTATGGACTCAGAAGGAGACTGCTCTCCCCATAAACATCTTGGAGTTGAGAACAATTTACAATGCTCTGATAGCGTGGCCTCAGTTGTCCTTAGCCTGGCTTATCAGGTTCCAGTCGGACAATATCACCTCAGTGGCTTACATCAACCCCCAGGGAGGAACTCGGAATTCCTTAGCCATGTAGGAGGTGGTTCAGATTATTCAGTGGGCCGAAGCCCACAATTGTTGTCTATCTGCCATCCACATTCCAGGGGTGGACAACTGTGAAGCGGACTTTGTGAGCAGACAGACTTTTCATCCCAGGGAGTGGGCTCTCCATCCGGAGGTATTCTCCAGGTTAACCCTCAAATGGGGGATGCCGGAGGTGGATCTGATGGCGTCTTGACAGAATGCCAAGCTTCCGAGGCACGGTTCAAAGTCGAGAGATCCTCAGGCCGCCCTGATAGATGCTTTGCTGGTACCTTGGGTTTTCAGTCTAGCAAACCTGTTTACTTTGTTTGGTCTCCTTCCACGAGTCAATGCTCGCATCAAACAGGAGAAAGCATTGGTTATTCTAATAGCTCCTACGTGGCCTCGCTGGACCTGGTATGCAGGCCTAGTGAAGATGTCATCTCTTCCACCTTGGACGCTGCCTCTGAGGAAGGATCTTCTTACTCAGGCTCCATTCCTTCATCTAAATCTCGTTTCTCTGAAGCTGACTGCTTGGAGATTGAAAGCTTAGTGTTGTCTAAGCGTGGTTTTTCTGAGTCGGTCATTGAGAACATGATTCAAGCTCGCAAGCCTGTTACTAAAAAGATTTACCATAAGATATGGCATAAATATCTTTATTGGTGCAAATCTAAGGGCTACTCTTGGAGTAGGGTCAGAATTCCTAGGATTTTGTCTCTTCTCCAGGAAGTTCTGGAGAAAGGTTTGTCAGCCAGTTCTCTGAAGGGTCAGATTTCTGCATTATCTGTTTTGTTACATAAGCGTCTGGCGGTTGTGCCAGATGTTCAATCTTTTTGTCAGGCCCTGGTCAGAATCAGGCCTGTCTTTAAATCAGTTGCTACTTCTTGAAGCCCTAACTTAGGTCTCAAGGTTTTGCAACAGACTCCGTTTGAGCCTTTATATTCCATAGATATTGTTGTTATCTTGGAAGGTTTTGTTTCTTGTTGCTATTTCTTCTGCTCGGTTGGTCTCGGAGCTCTCAGCCCTGCAGTGTGATTTGCCTTATCTTATCTTTCATGCTGATAAGGTGGTTCTTCGTACTAAGTTGGGTTTTCTTCCTAAAGTGGTTTCTGGTAGAAATATTAACCAGGAAATCGTTGTTCCTTCTCTATGTCCTAAGTTTGTTGCACAACTTGGATGTTGTGCATGCTCTAAAATTCTACCTACAAGCAACTAAGGATTTTCATCAGTCCTCTGCTCTGTTTCTCTGGAAAGCGTAAAGGTCAGAAAACTACTGCTACTTCTCTTTCTCTCTTGTTGAGAAGTATGATCCGTTTTGCTTATTAGACTGCTTGACGGCAGCCTCCTGAGAGAATAACAGCTCATTTCACTAGGGCTGTTTCGTCATCTTGGCCTTTCAAAAATGAAGCTTCTGTGGAACAGATTTGCAAGGCTACAACTTGGTCCTCTCTGCATACTTTTTCCAAATTTGATACTTTTGCCTTGGCTGAGGCTTATTTTGGGAGAAAGCTTTTTCAAGCGGTGGTGCCTTCTGTTTAGGTCTGCCTGTCTTATTTTCCCTCCCTAGTCATCTGTGTCCTCTAGCTTGAGTATTGGTTCCCACTAGTAATTGGTGACATCGTGGACGCACCATATCTTAGTAAAGAAAACAACATTTCTTTCTTTCCGGATATGGGGAGTCTACGACCCCACCCTTACATTTAAGACAGTTATATCAGGTAAGCATACATTTTGTTTTTGTCCAAGTGGCATAAAGTTACCAACAAAATGATCCATTTTACCTGCTGGAGTGACTTAAATTGTTTACAAATATCTCCTTTTACTTTATTTCAGCATTTGATATAGCTGTTTTTATCTATTATTCCTACATATTCAGTTTCTATACTTTAAATATAGGTTAAAGGAAACCTGTGTTAATATAGCAAGCATAAGAAATTACACTCTCAGTAGGAGGTAGAAGAGATAAGCGATACCATTGCTTTGGTTTACAGAGATAATATAAAGAAGCATGTGTGTGTACATAAAGTGATAAACTAAGGATATCTTATTTCCCGGCAAGCTCAACCATTTTTAATGGGTTGTAGTTTCATAGCACAAAACCAGCTATTTCAGATACAAAAATAAACATAAGGAAACCATTTCTCATACATTTTATACTTTGCAGTTGGTATACCAAGTCATTGGAACACATTACTGCAAAACTGTTTTACCTTAAACTGTCCCTTAAATACATACACATGGTAGGTCACATGATGCTGTATCACCTCTTGCAACATGAAATCCAAAATGGGACAGATCATACAATTTTAAACATCTTTTCTCTTAACTTCTGTATCCAATTTGCTTTGTTCTGTTGGTATCCTTTGTTGAAAAGCATACCTAGGTAAACTCAGGACCCGGGAGCTAGCTGCTGATTGGTGGCTGCACATATATGCCTCTTCATTGGGTTACCAATATGTTCAGCTAGCTCTCAGTAGTGCATTGCTGCTCATTCAATAAAGGATACCAAGAGAATGAAGAAAAAAGACAAGTAAATTGGAAAGTTGTTTAAAATCTGTTCTATCTGAATCATTAAAGGGACAGTCTAGTCAAAATTAAACTTTCTTTCCTAAGATATGGAGAGATTTTACAACATCATTCCAATTACTAGTGGGATATTCAACTCCTGGCCAGCAGGAGGAGGCAAAGAGCATCCCAGCAAAGCTGTTAAGTGTAACTTCCCTTACCCATAATCCCCAGTCATTCTCTTTGCCTCTGTCAATTGAGGTTGTGTGAAGTTGGTGTCTGAATATATTAATCCTTTTATGGGTACTCTTTCCTGTAAGCAAGGATTGGGGTCTAGCTATGTCCATGTCAATCTCTTTAGTAAGAGAAGTGGTGGCTTTTAAGCAGTTAAAAGGCAGCGAGGTAGTCTGCTTTACTTTTAACATTTTGCTACCCCTTTGCAGAAAGGCCAGAGCTAGTTACTCTGTTCTTTCTTTTTCTACAGGTCCATGACAGGGTGCGAAGTGCCTGTCACACCTACGTAGCAGCATCTGTCCTGCAACTGGATCTCAAGTAAATGCCTTATCCTTCTAGGTATGAAGGGCAGCAGCACTTAAGAGGTTAATCCTCTCTATGATCCAAATTGGGACATATATCCTTTATAAGAAGGATACTTTAGGACAGATTATGACAATGGGACATATATTTCCTTATGAATAAGGATACTTTATTTGGAGGACATACAGTTATGGGTTAATTGAGTCATTTGGCTGGAGGGACTCAAATCTTTATTGAAAGATGGTCAGAAGTGGTGTTTTTCATTACCGGAATACAGGGCACGTTGTTTGTGTATTCTAAAGTATTTTGGCAGACAGTTTGAGAGACTTTTTATTAATGGTATATCCATGAGCAGTTTAATTTTCGCGCTCTTTCTAGAGGTGCATTTATTTTTTCACCTCGCTATGTGACGCCCGCACTTCCGTTTTTTTCTGGAGCAGAGCCTAGTGAGTTTAGATTGCGCTGAGGTGTATCGCATTGCAGGGCTCTCTCGGATGCTAAGTTTTAATATCCTTTTCATCAACTGATCGTTTTTTCAAGTAAGAAGAAGATTCTTGCAGAATAGTCTTGTTTTCCTCTGGTGGGGTGTCAATTCCTTTCCACTAGGAGCTACCGACAATGTAAGAGGTTGCTTTGAAGGATTCTTTGTTTGCAAAAATTACAAATTCTAATATATTTTTGTCCGTTTTTTTTTTTTTTTTCAAATGTATTATCTGTTGAATCTGTAAAATGGATTCAGAGTTAGGTCAATCTATGTCTATTGATAAATGCTTACTATGTTTGGAGGCTCAAATTGTTTTGCCAATGCAATTTTGTTCCTCATGTATATCCAAAACTTTGAAATTTTAAGACAAATTATTCCCTTCTGAGCCAAATGTCTCTCGGGATAATGCTGTGCATGATATGCCTCAGCTTTCTCCTCAAATGTCCCAAGCCTTAGTAGTTTCCCATACTGTGCCTTCTGTGTCCTTTCAACCACCTGGAGGTGTTTACCTGGGGATTTTGCCGCTCAGATCACCTCTGCAGTAACATCGGCTTTGTCAGCTTTCCCTTCTTCGGGTAAACGTGAGAGAATCTAAACATTTGACCGCTAGTAAGGCTTCTCACCCCTCTAAATCTGCTCTGGTCAACCTTTCTCAGTTGTCTGAAATTTCACCTTCAGAAGCTACTGAAGTATTTTCCTCAGACTGACTCTTTGGTGGTGAAATCTTCAGAATCTGAAGAGGTTAATTGTAGATTTAAGCTTGAACATCTTCGGTTACTTCTGAAGGAGGTTCTAGCTACTTTTGATGACTCTGAACCTTCGGTCACTGCCAAACCCTAAGACGTCGTCTAAGCTGGATAGAGTTTATGATTCTCCTTCTGATGTTTGTCCTGTTCCTAGGAAAATTTCAGAAGTTATAGCACAGGAATTGGGATAAGCCAGTGCACCCGTTTTCCCCTTCCCCTGCTTTTAAAAAGATGTTTCCTGTTGCTGACTCTCTTCGAGACTCATGGCGCACTGTTCCTAAGGTAGAAGGTGCTATTTCTACTCTAGCTAAGAGAACTACCATTCCTATAGAGGATAGTTGTTCTTTTAAGAATCCTATGGATAAAAAGCTGGAGGCTTATTTAAAAAAAGATGTATGTCCATCAGGGTTTACATTTACAACCTACAGCAAGTATTTCCACGGTTGCGGGAGCAGCATCTTATTGGTTTGATGTCCTATCTGATCTGATTTCAGAAGAGACTACAGTAGAGGAGATCCAAGACGGATCAAGGCTCTTAAACTGGCCAATACCTTTATCTGTGATGCCAACATGCAGGTAATTGGACTGGGAGCTAAGATATCTAACTTCACTGTTTTAGTTTGCAAAGTTCTGTGGTTAAAATCTTGGTCAGCTGTTTCTTTAAAGGCCAAGCTTTTGGCTTTGCCCTATAAGGGTAAAACTTTGTTTGAACCTGGTCTGGCGGAGATCATATCAGAGATTACAGGTGGAAAAGGATGTTTCCTACCTCAGGACAAGAAGAATAGACCTAAGGGTCGTCAGCATTCTAATTTTCATTCCTTTTGGAATTTTAAGGGACAGAAGTCGTCCTCTTCTTCTTCCAAACCAGACCAATCCAGGTCCTCTTGGAAATCCAGCCAGCTCTGGAATAAGGGAAAACAAAAGAAGAAACCTTCCGCTGACTCTAAATCAGCATGAAGGGTCTGCCCCCTATCCAATTTTGGATCAGGTGGGGGGGGGCAGGCTTTCTGTTTTTCGTCAGGCCTTGGATACGCGATATCCTAGATCCATGGGCTGTGGACATAGTATCCCAGGGTTACAAAATAGGATTCAAGTCTCTCCCTCCAAGGTGATGATTTCTCCTATCAAGACTATCCTCAAGCCAGGTAAAGAGGGAGGCCTTCTTAAATTGCATAAAGGACCTATCCTCCCTGGGAGTTATCGTACCAGTCCCTCTAGAGGAAAAGGGTCAAGGATTTTATTCAAATCGAATTGTGGTTGCCAAACAGAAGGGAACTTTTCGACCAATCCTAGATCTCAAGTGCCTCAACTAATTCCTCAGGGTTCCGTCCTTCAAAATGGAAACTATATTAATTTCATTCTTCCATTGGTTTAGGAAGGTCAGTTCATGACGACCATAGACCTGAAGGACGCGTACTTATACATTTCCATCCACAGGGATCATTACCCGTTTCTAAGGTTTGCCTTTCTGGACAAGCATTTCCAGTTTATTGCTCTTCCATTTGGTCTTGCTACAGCTCCCAGAGTATTCACAAAGGTTCTGGGAGCTCTTTTGGCAGTAATTAGATCCCAGGGAATTGCGGTGGCGCCCTATCTAGACAACATTTTAGTTCAGGCATCATCTTTGCAACTGGCAAAATCTCATACAGAGAGAATTTTCCTGACAGACGTCAGAAAATCCAAACTTCTGGATTTTTGCCTTTCCCTCCAGTCTGCTTTTCGTTCATCAGTGGCTAAATGCATTGAGGTGATTGGTCTGATGGTGGCTACTATGGACTTTTTTTTTTTTTTTTTTGCTCAGTTTCATCTGCGACCACTGCAGCTTTGCATGCTCCGTCAATGCAACGGAGACCATTCAGATTTATCACAGAGGATAAATGTAGACCCCCTATTAAGAGACTCTCGTGGTGGATTTCCCAGGAAAATCTGTCTCTGGGAACTTGTTTCCTGAGACCTTCCTGGGTGATTGTGACTATGGACGCCAGTCTGTCAGGCTGGGGAGTGGTTTGGGGTTCTCTGAAGGCTCAGGGTCTGGTCTCGGGTAGAGTCCTCTCTTCCCATAAACATCTTGGAGTTGAGAGCAATCTTCAATGCCTTGACAGCTTGGCCTAAATTATCTTTAGTCCGGTTTATAAGATTCCATTCGGACAACATCACCTCAGTGGCTTACATCAACCACCAGGGAGGGACTCAGAGTTCCTTAGCCATGAAGGAGGTGACTCACATTCTGCAGTTGGCGGAAGCTCATGATCGTCTATCTGCCATCCACATTCCAGGAGTGGACAATTGGGAGGCGGATTTTCTGAGCAGAAAGACTTTTCATCCCGGGGAGTGGGCTCTCCATCCGGAGGTGTTCTCCAGGATAACCCTCATGTGGGGGGTTCCGGAACTGGATCTGATGGCGTCTCGTCAGAACGCCAATCTTCCAAAGTATGCTTCAAGGTCAAGAGATCCTCATGCCACCCTGATAGATGCCCTGGTGGTTCCTTGGGATTTCAGACTAGCTTACCAGTTTCCTCAGTTTGCTCTCCTTCCACGAGTCATTGCTCGTATCAAGCAGGAGAGAGCATCTGATCCTAATAGCTCCTGCCTAGCCTTGCAGAATCTGGTTTGCAGATCTGGTGAAGACATCATCTCTTCCTCCATGAAAGTTACCTCTGAGGGAAGGACCTTCTCATTCAGGGTCCATTCCTCCATCCAAATCAAGAATCTCTGAAGCTGACTGCTTGGGGATTGAACGCCCATCGACGCAGTTTTTCAGAGGCAGTCATTGATACTATGCTTCAGGCTCGTAAACCTGTTACACGTAAGATTTACCATAAGGTATGGCATAAATACCTTTTTTTTGGTGTGAAGTTAATGGTTTTTCTTAGTCGGTGAGGATTCCACAAATTTTATCTTTTCTTCAGGATGTCCTGGAGAAAGGTTTGTCAGTCAGTACTCAGAAAGGTCAGATTACTGCTCTGTCTATCCTTTTGTACAAACATCTGGCAGAGTTGCCAAATGTTCAAGCTTTTGTTCAGGCTCTGGTCAGAATCTGGCCCGTCTTTAAACCTGTTGCTCCTTTTTGCAGCAGGCTCCGTTTGAACTGATGCATGTTGTTGATATAAAGTTATCTTGGAACATTTTGTTTCTCCTTGCTATTTCTTCCACTCGCAGAGTTTCTGAACTTTCTGCTCTGCAGTGTGATTCCCTGCTCCTTATCTTTCATAAGGCGGTCCTTCTTACTAAATTGGGTTTTCTCCCTAAAGTGGTGTCTGATCGAAACATTATTCAGGAAATTGTAGTTCTTTCTTTTTTGTCCTTATCCTTCTCAAAAGGAACGTCTTTTGCATAACGTGGATGTTGTGCGTGCTCTTAAGTTTTACCTTCAAGTTACTAAAGATTTTCGGCAATCTTCTGCCCTTTTTGTTTTCTCTGGGAAGCGTGAGGTCAGAAGGCCACTTCTACTACTCTTTCCTTCTAGTTTAGAAGTATGATTCGTCTGGCTTATGAGACTGCTGGATAGCAGGCTCCTGAGAGAATTACGGCTCATTCCACTAAAGCTGTCTCCTCTTGAGCTTTCAAAAATGAAGCTTCTGTGGAACAGATTTGCAAGGCGGCAACAGTCCTCTTTGCATACTTTTTCCAACTTCTACAAAAAAAAATTTTTTTTAATAATTTTTGAGGATGAAAATAAATAGAAACAGTACAAAATTGCCGCATAAGCAGCCAGCATGAAACAGGTGAAGACAATCAGCAAGGTCCTTGTAATACATGACATACCAAAATGTCCATAATATAGTACTGTACTTGTAGCAAAATAACAATAAATTAACCTCAGATTTTCTTAATATGAGTAAACAAATAGCAACTTCCTTAAATCTAAAAGAGTATAGAAGATAATATAATATATAGCATGTAGTATAGTGCGGTATATAGTGTGATATAATGCAAACTCCCTTAAAAAAATAAACAGAATCTATAGAATAGCGATGGTACCAACACCTCAATAGAGGCAACCGGGATCCTAAATAAGTTTATATAAGTAGCAGTCCTGCTGATCAAAATAAGGCATATAGACTCATTGCTATGGTGTGTTGTGGGAGCAAATACATAGGAAGTAGTGAAAAACAAAAATTTAGGGTGCGGTATAGACAAGACAAACCGCTTAATTTGTCCTCCTAAAATAGGGGGCTCATTATTATTGTGGGGGGGGGTGGAGGTGGTAATTGAAATATAATTTTAAGCAGGGCACAACAAAACTGGTCTATATAGTAGCCTCTGTAGGTTTGGGGGTGATTATAAGAAATAGTGATGAGAAACCAAGATTAACCCCTTAATGACCACAATGTACCCTGTATGTCACTGGTCGTTAAGGTTTTTTTCAGGACATAATAGCACAAGTCTAGCAAGAAGACGCTATTAATACCCTCACTCCAGCAGGCTTTGTGGAATAGAGCAGTCTCAACGCTGGTGACAAGACCGCGCTATAAAACAATCAAGTCCCAATAAAAGGCCAGTGACATACAGGGTACGTCGCTGGTCCTTAAGGGGTTAAATACAGGCAGTTAGCAAAATTCTACAAATTTGGTACTTTTGCCTCGGCTGAGGCTTCTTTTGGCAGAAAGGTTTTTCAAGCAGTGGTGCCTTCTGTTTAGGTGGTCCTGCCTTTTTCATCCTTCCTGTTCATTCCGTATCCTCTAGCTTGGGTATTGGTTCCCATTAGTAATGGGAATGACGTTGTGGACTCTCCATGTCTTAGGAAAGAAAAGAACATTTATGCTTACCTGATAAATTTCTTTCTTTCCGGACATGGAGAGTCCACGACCTCACTCTATTTTTTTTTCAAATATAATTCGGCAGTTTTGTTGAGTAAACTTTAGGCACCTTTTCACCCTTGTGTTATTTCTTTTTCCATTTCCCTTTGGCTGAATGACTGGGGATTATGGGTAAGGGAAGTTACACTTAACAGCTTTGCTGGGTTGCTCTTTGAATAGAAACAGATTTGCAATATACATGTATTGGCAAAAATGCTTCTAGTAAAAGTTATCACTGTTTTGGTGTTAACATTATTCTCTGCACGTGCATGTGACGCATAGCTATTCTCAGTGCACCCGCATTTTAAATACTGCAGCTGCTCAGATCATCATTGGGGCTTGTATCATGTAAGCAATTAACAAGTTCAGTCATTACCAGATGGTACAAGCACCTTAGGTTCTCTGAACAAGGGCTGTGTGTAAAATGCTGGTGCACGGTGCATACTTAAATACACCTTTGAAACAGCTATATCTTTTTTAGAAACATTTTTGCTAATGCATGTATATTATAAAAATGCTTTTGTTCAATACCGAAATGCACCCATGTGGTTTCCAATTTTGGCTGGAATATCCCTTTAAATATCTCACTAGTAATTGGAATGACGTTGTGGACTCTCCATGTCCGGAAAGAAAGAAATTTAACAGGTAAGCATACATTTTGTTTTCATGATTCAGACAGGGCATGTGATTTGAAACTTTTCAACTTACTTTTATCATCAAATTCGCTTTGTTCTCTTGGTGTTCTTTGTTGAAAGCTAAACCTAGGCTGGCCCATATGCTAATTTCTAAGCCCTTGAAGGCCGCCTCTTATCTCAGTGCATTTTGACAGTGTGTCACAGCTAGATAGCGCTAGTTCACATGTTCCATATAGATGACATTGTGCTCACTCCTGTTGAGTTACTTATGAGTCGGTACTGATTGGCTAAAATTCAAGTCTGTCAAAAGAACTGAAATAAGGGGGCAGTCTGCTGGGGCTTAGATACAAGGTAATTACAGAGGTAAAAAGTGTATTAATATAACTGTTGGTTATGCAACACTGTGGGGTATGGGTAATAAAGGGTAATACATCTGTCTTTTTAAACAATACAAATTCTGGAGTAGACTGGAAAAAAAATGATTTTATGTCCCTTTAAAGTTGAGAGAATGAACAGTTGATTAAGAGCTGATTTGTCTAGTAACTGTAGAAATGCTTCATCTGAGAGAGATTTAATGCCTAGCTTTGTGCAAGCTAATGGTGAAGGCTTTGTGTGCTAATCAGATCACCATTAGTTACTCACACAAGAGTATATTAAATAATACCCAAATGTTGAAACACTTGAAAGTGATGCAGCATAGCTGTAAAAAGCTGACTAGAAAATATCACCTGAACATCTCTATGTAAAAAAGAAAGATATTTTACCTCAAAAAGTTTCTCAGTAGCTACCTCCCATTGTAAAGGACTTCTAAGTAGCAAATCAGTATGTCTGATTTCCCTATTCAGTTTAAAGGAAGTTTACTATGAAATCTCATGAGAGTTAAGTGAAATCTCATGAGATCACAGTAAAAGAGTTCATGACCTCAGCACTGCTGATGCTGATTGGCTGCTGTTCATTTCTTCATTTTTTTTTATTTTTTTTTTACGAGCAGCTGAGTAAAACTTTTTACACAGAACTTACTCTGCTGAGCTGAGGAGATTGTGAGGTAAAATATCTTCCTTTTTTACATAGAGATGCTCAGGTGATATTTTCCTGTCAGCTTTTTACAGTTATACTGCATCAGTTTCAAGTGATTTAGCATAGGAGTATTATGTCCCTTTAAGAACCACTTGGCTCACCCCTTGCAATGATGGGAAAACCTTAGACTTGGTATTGATGACCAATAAATGATGGAAAAATATTCCATGAATTGCACATTCCTGAAAATATGTAGTAGCTACTTTTGAAAATGAGCAAATTACTATAGAGAGTTTTTGCAAAGGACTTGAAAGTATGAAGTGGGCGTCTACAAATGATCTCTAGATCTGAGAAACTCCTGAACTCTGGTTGGTTCCTGAACATGAAATGTTCAAATTGTCTGTCACCTATGTAACTGTGCTAATGCAGAGGGAATGCTGGGAGAGAATTGTTGCCTCTGAGATGTCCAAAGCTTTTGACTGCAGCTGCCCCTCCCCCTGCTCCACCCCTTCTTATTTTCATGGTAAATACAGCGTTTCTGACAGTGGGGCTTTCTACCGGATCCTGTCCCCTTGGCATTTTACTTGCCTTGATTAATTGCTTTACGATTTCCCATCCAGCTGGGGGGCTCTGGCATTCACCATTGTTTCTGTTTTGAGATTGAGAGTTTTAAAATCTAACTTGGAACGTTATTCCCCAAATACAAGTAGCCACCATGACCTCTCAACATACAGTTTGCTGTATATGTAAATTCTATACATATTTTTGCTAAGGCTAAGTGTGTGTGTGCGCAGCAATTTTAATGTAACACTTAAGTGCCCTATTAATGAGTTGTACTGTATCATGGAGCATATCTATATATCCGCTTCAGTAAACTCTGATATTTGCACCAGTACATGCGGTGGGATACAATATCACATTACAAGGTGTCTTCAGACGGTATGTTTGCTTCCATGTCCTGTTAACCCTTTCTGTAGGCTGATAGCTGACATTTTACATAGCTTTTCCACAGGTCCCTTAAAGCTGTGAGACGGTTTTTGGCAAAGAACCAAGTCTTCCTCCTTTTTTACAGGACACTAATTAGTAGAATTAAAAAGTGCTAATCATTTTCTTCCTCGTGTTCGGCAAGTGCTATAAGGAGCCTATTAAGCTGTTTTGGTTTATATTGCTTGTGTGCTGCTTATGTAATTTAAATGAAAAGATAAAAATGATATCCCTCTGATAATGAAACTAATCGATCTGCTAGTTAGGTGAATGGTTAGGTTACTGTCAATACTAATTATTCATTCTCTTGTATCTGTTCCTGTAAGCACAGAGCAAACAGGGCTATCCATACGTCAAGCCAAGGACTATTTTATGGCCTGTGACTTAAACCTTCTTACAGGATGTGACATTGATATTTCTGAATTCGCTGGGCGGTCAATTCTAGGCCTCACTGTCCTAAGCTGAAGGTTTCATACAGTCTTGAGAATAAGGGTGTAGTGGTCCCATATTGCTCACGGTATCTGTTTGTAAAGGTTCCTGGTGCCGCTTATGCCATTTCTCTTTCATTTGATATCATTGTATAAGATATTCCATTTTATAGGGTGCTGCGCTGGTCTCCCTAAGCATGGACTGGAGCAGAACTTAGATGTAATCTTCTTAAACGTTTTTCACCTGCGACCCTTTTTTACGTTTGAAAATAGTTCACAACCTCCCGTTATAATATAATCCAACACAACCCCCTTGTTAGATGGGCATACAAAGGTTTTTATACATAGATATACCACACAAGTTAGGGGATTATCAGCAAAAATAAGTCAATGCAACTGTTGTGGCCATTTCTAATTAATGGTATTGTTTTCTAACTCCATGTACCTTCCATAAAGGCTTCTCCCCCTCGTGTGGTGATGAGCAACAGTGACTCACTGTGTATGCTACAAGCAATGTTCCCTCTAATTTGTTTTAGCAGTTGGGCAAAAATTGCAAAGGCCAATTTTTTGTAATAAATTGACGCATTGTACTCATATGAAGAGGTACAAAATTAGAAATGTGCCTACCTTAAAGGGACACTGAGCCCAATTTTTTTCTTTCATGATTCAGATAGAGCATGCAATTTTAAGCAACTTTCTAATTTACTCCTATTTTTTTTCCTTCATTCTCTTGCAATCTTTATTTGAAAAGCAAGAATGTAAGTTTAGAAGCCGGCCCATTTTTGGTTCACAACCTAGGTTGTTGTCCTTGCCGATTGACCAGCACCAATAAACAAGTGCTGCCTGGAGTCTTAACCAAAAGTTGGCTGGCTCTAGGGCTGCAACTAATGGTTATTTTATTAATCGATTAATTGGCCAATTATTTTTTTTGCTTAATCAACTAATCGGATTAAAAAAAAAAGTTTTCCTATATTTAAAATAAATTCCAAGCTATTTTGCCTGCAGCAGAGAAGAGGTGCTCAGATGGTGTTGAGGTGCTTGAGATGCATAAGTAGGGTTTTGACAATTTCACGTGGAATATTTCTTTAGCTCCACCAATGCAAGGAGCCTCTTAACAAAGTAAGCCTGGACTTTATTCTATCTTAACTATCTATATGCAATGGTAAATAACCAGCTATAAGGGTAAGGAAAAATATCTAGTCCACTCTTAAAATAACCTTATAGAGGTTGAATTTGGTACATATCACAATTTATAAAAAAAAAAAAAAAAAAGTCAAAAGCACGAAGGACAGCCCATCTAATCGATTATGAGATTCGTTGACAACTATTTTCATAATCGATTATATCGATTAGTTGTTGCAGCTCTAGCTGGCTCCTTAGCTTAGTTGTCGTCTTTTTCAAATAAAGATAGCAAGAGAACAAAGAAAAATTGATAATAGGAGCAAATTAGAAAGTTGCTTTAAAATTGCATGCTCTATCTGAATCATGAAAGAAAAAATTTGGGTTTAGTGTCCCTTTTAAGTAAAATACTTAAGTTACTCACTCATGCACAAACACTCACTCGTACATTTTCACACCCATACACACACTCTTAGGTATGCTTTTCAACAAAGGATGCCAAGAGAGGGCAGAGCATTGGATAACGGGTTTTAATTAGAAATTGATATAAAGTCACATGCTGTATTTGAGAGAGTTTAACAGGTGTTTATCTGCGGGAGAGACACCTGTGCACCTCTGGTTAATGGGAATACGTTTGTGTTGTGCTGTAGTTAGACGTTATGTGCAGGGTGAGAAGTTCTTTGTCTTCAGGAGCTAATGAATACAAGAGAGCCGTGTGCTTTGTATGGTGTCCCTGCTGTCTTGCTCTGTAACAATTTGTAGTGAGTATCTTTCTTTAGGGGGTGGGCACTGTGATTGAATCAATTAGGTCTGCTTTGCTTTTTGTGTGTTTGTCCATATGGTACAAATTGTGCTTTGTTTCGTCGTTTCTATATAAACTGTATTGCAGAATTTCCTGGCAGCCCAGGCACTGCACTTAACTGTATGTACTTATATCTCTAGAACACTGGGATTTATTATACATGTCTGAGGCCTGGGCTCCTAATGGTTTTATGTGTTTAATTTATTTATAGGTTTTATTTATAATGTGCAGGCTGCAATTATCAAATTTGCTTCTTTCCCATAGTATTCTTCTGCTTTAAAATGATACTTTTTTTATTAAAGGAATATGAATAATAATAATAAAAAAAATTGTGATTCAGAGCATACAATTTTAAAGAATTTTCCAAATAATTATCAAATTTGCTTCTTTCCTATAGTATTCTTTGTTGAAGAGAGTTAGGTGTCTGGAGCACTACATGAAATAGTGCTGCCATCTAGTTCTGCTACCATATAGGGCTCCAGACACGTGCACTCTCCTGAGCTTACCTCCCATGCTTTTCAACAAAAGATATCAAGAGAATGAAGAACATTTAAAAATGGAAATAATTTAGGACATTGCTTAAAATTGCTCTCTGGATCATGAAATTCTTTGGGATTGATTTATATTGGAATCTTTGTGGTTCTATTTAAAACTAAAACTATTATGGATTTAATGTGTATACCTTTGTCACAAGATTAAGATATCAGCGGGGGCAACACATGTTGGGTGTTTTTTTTTTCTCCTCTACGAATTAGTCTAGTTCATAAGTGGCTGTTTATTTCTGCTTTCCTGCAGGGGGTGAAAATATTAAAAGTATAAACCAGCAGTCAGGGGCCCATGTGGAACTCCAGAGAAACCCTCCTCCTAACACAGACCCAGCAGTAAGAATATTCACCATTCGAGGTCCCCCACAACATATCGAGATGGCGCGGCATCTGATTGATGAAAAAGTTGGCGTAAGTATCTAATTTAGATTAAGTTCTATGAAACTCCGTAGTCTCATCCGGTACTCGTCCCTTCATCTGAGCCGATATTGTGTTGTTTTTTTGTTTAAAAATGCTGCATGAAAATAGGTTGCCATACAACTGCACAGTATGGTTAATAAAGCTTCATAGATGTCCACACTTTATTTTTTATTCCTGGCTGCTAATCTTCTAGAATCTAATTGTGCCATATTTACTTTCTTAGGGATCTGCAATCAGTGCTCCAAGCAGCTTTGGCCAGAGTCCTTTTAACCAGGCACATGCAACACCTCATCAAAAGTAAGTAACTCTTAGAATTGGTAGAGACGTGAAACCCAAATTTGTTTCTCTCATGATTCAGACAGAACATACCATTTCAAACAACTTTCCAATTTTAGTTCTATTAATTTTTGCTTTGTTCTTTTGGTTTCCTTTGTTGAAATTCAGGGGGGTAAGTTCAAGAGCGTGCACGTGTCTGCAGATTTGCACGATTGTTATACATTTGCAGGAGCACTAAATGGCTCCAGTGCTCCAGTCGTGCACGTTACATATCTAGGTATCTCTAACAGAAAATACCAAGCTAAGCAAATTTGCCAATAGATGAAAACTGGAAACTTTTTTTTTTTTTTTTTTTTTTTATTGTATGTTCTGTTTGAATCACAAAGTTTTTCTTGTCCTTAAAAGATACTTATTACTCATATAAGCTGCAAACTCATTCTACATGCCGGGGTGCTGAGGAAGCAGCAATGGGCCTTTTTAAATAGTGATGAAAAGCTATCTTGGCACAGTGACAGAACCCTTGGTTGGCATTGTTTTTTGTGTAATGGTTAATCCATTGCCTGCCAGTAAGTGTTACAATGTATTGCAGTCCTATCTTACTGCCTTGTGGGTAACGGTGAACTATATACACCTCATTGAAACC